>NC_047669.1:69441373-69683873 GCF_011762505.2 Arvicanthis niloticus | reverse complement strand
GTGTCATCCAGATACAGCAGAGCTGATCCACGTATGAATTCAAAAACAGTTTGATGGCATATACAAGACCTACACAAATCCAACTACACAAAATGCCAGCACTGAGAAGGGGGAGTGGGCACAAAGTCCCAGTCTAACCAAGAAACTCTTTGCAATTAATACTTTCTTGGTTAGGGAAAACCACTTTTCTCCAGTGGCTCAAATGGAGTGTATCAAACACACTACAGCAGGCCCCATGGGAGGAGTCATTGGCCTCCATGGGGCCATGGACTCCATGGGGTTGTGTGTGCTTTTGCATTGTTTGGTGTTGGTAATTCTTGTCTTATGGTTTTTATTTCTTTGTTTTGACTATTTATAATTTTATATATTTTATAGAGAAATACATGGAGTTGGGTGGATAAACAGGTGGGTTGAATCGGAAAAATTAGAGGAGGGGGAAGTGATCAAAATACATTGTATTGAAATAATTTTTAAAAGTCAGTAAACAGATTTATGTTGTATAGACATATATATGCATGTGTATATGTGTATATATATATGCTTATATATTATATATAAACATATATGCATGTTTATGCAACTACACATAAAAACACTACCTCTAACTCAGGAAAATTATAGATAATATAAATTTTGTCTTTTAGAAAGATTAAATGGATTATAAATAATTTATATATATAATTATTAATATTATGGGCTTTAATGACATGGAAATTATCACAATAATTATTTTTTAATAAAAAATAGATTATAAAAGACTGGGAATGTAGCTCTAATAAGCATGCCCAACACCCTGTGCTTTAACCCCAAGACATAAAAATGAAAAACAAATAAATAAATGCAAAATGTTTAATAATCTAAGACTATATAAAATTTCACTATGTTTTGACAATACATAAAATAAAATACTGTAGAATATTTAGCAGTTAGCTCTTGTGGCTCGTATTGTAAGGGGTTTTAATTTCCTCCTTATGTAGAATATTACTTCAATAATCATAACAGATGGCACACTTTAAATGCATCTTGAAGCACGTGTGCTTTGATGTTCCCTTTATGGACAAGATACATACGTCATGTAATATATGATCATGCTCATTTGGGCTTCATAACGTGAAGTAAATTGTATATTATCCATGAGACGAACAATGAAGATGCATTGAGGAAGCTAGAAACGTCGATGAAGGGAGCTGACAAGCAGCTAAATGTTCTGGCATCGGAACTGTGTTTATTTTCATAAAACGCAATCCTTAAATGTTCATTTTCACCTGTTCCCAGAAGGACTGATGAATCTCATTCAGTTGAAACCATGTTGATTTGATGATCCAAGCAGGCATTTTCTCTCTCTCTCCAGACAGGAGGGGCTTCTTAAGCATACCAAGCACATAAGCCTTTCCTTCTAATTTCCCATTTTTGTCATGAGTGAATAGTAACCATCCTTTCACCGTGAACCCAGTCTCATTCTAGTGGGTATTAAAATCTCTTCTGGAAGCATATTAATGCTCTGGTTGTAAGATGCCTGTGGGAACATGCTACGGTGCGAAGTCTGAAAAATCAGAAATCTACCCATGTTTTGCATCTAGGAGAGAGATGAGATAATCCTCTATCGTGGAGAAAAAGGATGTGCTCTATTGGGCCGTTACAAACGCTGGCGTTTTATTTTGAAGTTCTCAAGTTTTGTTCCCTTGGTTTATGGTTTTTAATGCTAAAATTATGGCTTTGTAATAGGCTGTGAGGCATACTTTATGCACTATCGTAATTATAAGCTATTACAGTTCATTCCTTGTGTCGGGGTGGTTTTACGGACGTTTAAATGAAGTTTCTGACAATGAAGATACGGCTCTAATAGCACTACATTACGGCTACACCTGTCGGAAAACAGTCACTCGGTGCTCCTGTGATAAACCACTAGGAAGAGGAGGGTGCGATCTAAAACCTCAGCTGCTTGCCTCCTACTGAGCGTCAGCAAGCCCACAGATTTATCAACCCATTTGTATTTAAATAACTTATATGCTCTTGCCTCACTAAGCTACAAAACCGTCAAAGAGACAGCAGAAAAGAAAAAGAAAAAAAAAACTCACTCTGATAATTCACTTCCTTTTTTTTCCAAGAAAGACACCTGAAAGTCTGCAAATATGAAATACAATGGTTCATTTGGGTTTTTTTTTTCTGTGTTTGTTTGTTTGTTTGTTTGTTTTTCCCTGGAAGAAGAGCATTAGTGTGCTGTGCTTACTTCTGCATGTTTACATGCTACAGATGACATGTTATGACCTATCAACGGTACAGTTTTATCTGCTGATGCTTTGGTTGTTTAGATTCTCTCAAATATGGTGAAAAAAAATTTTTTTTACTCTCCCAGGTATCAGTAGAATGTTATTTATTTACTTACTTTTATTTACTTGTTATTATTTACTTATTCTGCTTTATTTGTGTGTGTGTGTGTGTGTGTGTGTGTGTGTGTGTCTGTGTGTGTTACCTGTGCATATGATATGTGTATATACGAAGGTGGGTGCACACAGTGTATATGTGGAAGTTAAAGGAAAACCTTCGAGAATCCGTTTTCTTTTTCCACCACTGGTCCTAGGGATCCATCTGAGATCATCAGACTTGTTTACTGATTGATTTTATCCACTGAGCCATCCCCCAGGCCCCATTGAACTGTAGTTACAGAGGACAAAATGGCTAAAGTTTTAAAAGTTTGGTAAAAAGAATTCCACGCAAGTGGAGGAGGGAGAAATACAAAGAATGAGTGCCAGCATTTCACTTTAAATGACTTCCAGGAAAAAAAAAAAAAAACAATGAAGACTAATAAAAAGATGAATCAAGAAAAGATGTGATGTCATTTTGCCAGCCTTGTTTAGGCAACTATATTCTTGAGGTTTCATGGGTGCAGTATCCTTGCCATGTGGAGGGGAACTATCTACAAGCAGGCACCCTGGACTCTGGCTCCACACTCGTTCCACACACTCCCTTCCACAGTTTTCCTTGAGCCGGAGGTGTAAGGATGCTTTGGAAATATATCAATCAAGATCAGATGCACCACAGTAACTGATCCTCTGCCTTTTGACCAGCTGCAGATCTCTGTAATCGTTGGCATCTGTTGCAAAATGAAGCTTCTTTGATGAATGGTAAGACCTATACTTATCCGTTGGTATAAAATAAGTCTTGAGAATATACTTACAAAGTATATTGGGTGATACGCCCATGTAAACAGAGTAGATACACACCTAAATAAAAAAAAAATACTACAGGTGATCAATCACTGCTACTGAGAGAGGGAGAAGCAGTTTCTTCTGGGGACAGTGCATAAGTCAAAGAGTATCTTTGGTGAGCCCTAGACACATGTAACATGTATAGTAGGTTGAATATACATGTATATATATATATATATATATATATATATATATATATATATATATGCAATAACTAAAGAAAAGATTATGAATTTGGGAGGTACAGAAGGAGTTGGAAGGGCAATGGGAACAGAAGTTACAGAGACTCGGTGCTCGTGTATGAAGTTCTCAAAAATTTATTTAAGAAAACACTATGTTTCTTTATACCTTTGTATAAAGGTTAAAACCAGCATTTGCTTGAGGCGCCTTCAGACCCTCACTTCAGTGTTTTATGATAGGAAATAAATCGCATATGCCCTTCTCTCAATCTGTTCCACGCCATTGGGAAATTATTTATCTCATCAATGTGAGCAAAGAATTTTAAACTGCTACTGTGACAAATCAGTGGTTATTTAAAAAAAAAAATACAAAATGTTCTTTAAAAAAGAAGTCAACAGAATCATAAAACATCTCTGCCTCCCACATTTGCTTGTAGAATCCACTTCGATTCTCTCTTTAGGACTCCCAGTTCTTGCATATTTTAACACTTCTGTAAAGCTGTAAACAGGGGGGTTGCCGGCTGTTTTCACTCAATGCTTTAGAATCCACTAATGAAGACAAGAATGGAGAACTGCAAACATGTAAACAGCCCCTCGGTGGATGAAGAAACTAGGCCTGCCAGATTGATAATTACCAACAAGATTAAAACTGCTGATACCTGATCTAACTCGCTTCTACATTCCTAAAGGAAGCTCACAATATCAACTTTTTTACTTTAGGGAATTAATGTATGACAGCCATTTGCTGATAAAAATTAAGATGTTGCAAAATTAGGAGCAGCGAAACAACTACTCTGAATGACATTGTGGTGAAGGGGTTATTGGAATCAGTACTTACTTGGTCATGAGCGTGGATTTGGTATTATGATTATTTTCCCATTAAAACTATCATTTCCCATACATAAAGTTCACGGAATCTTAGGAAAACTAGTATATGACTAGAAAAAAAAAAAAAAAGGATGTGACACTTCAACATTTCTGGGCAGTTCTGCTTGTTGTTCTTGAGTAGAAAGGGAAGTGCAAGACCAGTGAATCAGAGTATTGTTTCCTAATGGCTACCCAGATCTTGAATCCTCAAGTTGGTGAAATTGGAGAGCTATAACTAAGAGAGAAAGGGCAGTTCCACGCTTAGAAGTGTGGCTTACAAAACACAAACAGTAAAAACATGGTTGCAGATAAGAAAAAAAAATGAAAGGAGCAAAAATATTAGAAATCACCTAACTTCATGCTCTGCCACCAGGAACATTGTAAAGGCTGACCCATTGCTCCAAATGCATATATATATATATATATATATATATATATATATATATATATATATATATATATTCAGAATTCCAGGTAATAAAAGCCTGCACTGCCAAACAGGTTTTCAACTTCACTTATAAGAATAACAGAGTGTATTAAAAGAAGAGAAAAGTCAAGTTAGGATTGTGTGTGTGTGTGCGTGTTCTTTAATCTTTTCCTATGTTTTAGCACACTCCTCTTTCTTTTCCTCAGACCTCATGACTCTTCTTGGTCTAAGCTACTGACTGAGTGAAAGCAGTCCAGTCACTTACTGCATCTGTAAGACAATAATAATAATTTGAATAATTAAATTTATTTTTAAAAGTATGTAACCGAGTGGTTAAAATGAGATGGCATAGAAAAACTCTAAGAGGCAAAAATACCAGAACAACTGTGATAAAACAGTCTCTCCTAGAAATGGCTGCAGAAGCAAGACCTGAACAATGGTAATATCGATGAACTTTGAGGGGGGTCTTGGGGTGCTACCCCTTGACAAAAATTTCAGAAACTAATGATTGCTGGGAGCATGAGAATAATCCTCTTCCTGGGATAAACCCCTTACTGTATTCCAATGCAGAGTGGAAAGCCGTGAAACCAAATCTACAGAAACAACTAAAATGCACTCTGCAGGTTTCATACACAGACACAAGCACATGCATACATACACATGCATATATGCACATGCTTGCATGCACTCATGCACACACACACACGCACACATATCCACACAAACACATACACACACACACACACACACACACACATATATAATGCATACATATAAAACAATAATAATCAAAGAAAAAGAGGCTATCAACTTGAGAGTGAATCTCCATAGGAGATGTTCAAGAAATTTAGCTGGGATGCATAGGAGGGGAAAATTGATGTAATTCTCTAACAATTACAAATATTAAACTTTTTAATTAAAAAAAAAAAAAAGAAAAGAAGACACATCTGCTTGACCACACTACATTAATGGGTACGAAGAAGTTGAGATGTTGCAAGTTCATGGCTTAATGATAAATTACCTTGGTGTCTCATGGTCCCTTAAATGGCTATAATTATCTTTTTATGTCACCTAATGCCCTTGTGATTATCATAGAAAATCTTTTTAGATGCATTAACTTAACAGGCTGTTAGATGCCACCATCCACAAAGCTAAAAATGTCCACTAATTGCATCTGATGCCTATGTTAGAAATTTCTCCACTTTGTGGTAATCCACCGTCCTGACATTTGTATCAATATATTTGAAAAGTATCTTAAAGTATGATTGTCTTTGTTGTGTACTAAGAAACTTTATGAGACTGTTACCACATTGGAACATAAAATTTGAAGAGACCTGAATCTGTGTTTCTGAGACTTTATCATTCATACATGGATCTAAAATGAGTTATAATTTGACCCCTTAATGTGATCGTTGTATTTTTGTATCAACACCCTCATGATGACAAGAAAAAAATCCATTAGCTAATACTTTAATTTACTTATTAAAGAATACTTTGGCATTCTTAAATTTCAAAATCAGTTGAAGGAATGTATTGGATTAATATGTTCATACAAAAGCAAAGCATCAAAATTGTGCATTTGGCCATATAAATATCTGAAATATGTATCATCACTAATAGATGTACGTGAAGAAAGATCAGAATAGACACGTCTAAAGAATGCATTAAAAGTCCCTCATCATCCTATCCTCTACCATTAGGTGCTATTAGCACCACACTCTTATATATTCCTAAATACCTGTACTCATAGACTTGATTTCAATTTAACTCTCTTTTTCTCCCCTCTGCATTGAAAATATAAAAAGAAAATGTTAACAAAGACCAAAGGATGGTGGGAAGTAGGAACTGTAAGGAATATCTGACCGCCGTTGAGAATAGACTACTCCAGACCACGCGGTTCTAAGTGGGAAAAGGTTTATTCAGGGGAAAGGGCAAAGGTGGGGAGAGAAGAGAAGTAGAGGCCGGCCATGACCACGTGGAGAGAGAGAAAGATGGGGGAGGGGACAGAGAGGCAAGAGGGTAAGAGAGGAAGAGAGCAAGAGAAGAAGAGAGGGAGTAAGAGAGAGAGGAGGGGGCAAGCAGCCCCTTTTATAGTGGATCGAGGTAAGTGTGGGGAGGAGCATACCTGGCTGTTGCCAGGTAACTGTGGGGAGGAGCATACCTGGCTATTGCCAGGTAACTGGGGATGTGGAGTTTAGACGAAATACTAACAGGAACCATTAATACTCTTCTGATTTCCTATCTCCCTTTAATATAATGTTCACCTAGTATTTATAAAAGTATACATTTTCATTCATTAACTCTTTATTCAATGAGTTTACAATGGCTAAAAAGAATATTTAAAGATTGATTCTGTTTATTTTTATTGTTTTTCTATAATATCTTAAAACTAGGTTGTCATTTAAAAGAAAAAAAGCCAAAGATTGCTACTATTCATCTTTTATTTGACTGACATCTTCTGTTTAGATCACCCAATGTCAGTGAGGGCCACAGGGGCTGCAGTTCATCCAATAATGCGCCCTGCTTTGGAGGAGGCATGTTCATACCTGCTAGGGTTGGGCACTCAAGTCTAATAAAATCTAATTATTAGTAGGCTTTATAGGAGAGTCAATTTTATTCTTATATTTCATGTGAAAGGAGGAAGGAAGGAAGGAAGGAAGGAAGGAAGAAAGGAAGGAAGGATTAACAAATTTGTCACGGAAGCCTTCCTCCAAATGTCTTTGACCCATGAAGATCAAACAGCCTTGATTAGGAATCTATATCAAGAATACATGTGTGTTGGAAGAAACTGAGCTCCAAAGGGGGGGTGGACTAGAGTGGATAGAATAAATATCAAGCTCTAGATACTTCACAACTTTTCAAGTTTGGAATACATAGAATGTCTTTCTCATTTCATTCCTCGGTTCCGGGTTGGGAAGGTGGGAAGCCTTCCTTCATGGGAACACTTTGATTGTTTTTTTTTACTAGTTGGCTTTGCTTTGTTGGTTCTTGTTTTCCTATGCATGTCCTGCTACTCTCTAATGTGAATCGGTTGCTTTCTAAACACCACTGAATGTTACTCTTGCTCACTGTCAAGCCAGTTTTCTAAAGCTCATTCTTATGGGACAAGGATATAAAGTTCTCTTGTCCAACCAAAGACCATGCTGCATATAAATGAACCTGTTGGCTTCAAACACTTAATGACAGCGCTCTCTCTCTCTCTCTCTCTCTCTCTCTCTCTCTCTCTCTCTCTCTCTCTAAGTCTTGCCCTAGCTTTTTCATGAAGTGGTCTCTCTAGTAAATGTCTATGATGTGTTCTGTGAGAAAGCTTTCTGTTCTCTGAATACTCAACAACATAGACTATGAACCAGACTGACGGCCAGTGGATTAGCAGGAAAAAAGATGTACAATGTATTATGTGCTCGGTGTTTTCAGTGCAAAGAAACAAGAACATGCAATGACCCAGTGAGATCCAGAAGCCACTAATGGTCATTTTAGGAGAGAGCACAACTGAGAGGACAACAGGTGAGGGAGTGGAGAATGGCAGGTGCGGAGGAGAGTGACAGAGAAGAATGAAGAGGTTCTTCAGGTCAGGGGAAAATGGACAACCTACGATAGACTCTGGATGAAGTGTCAATGTCAGTTCACTCTTGTGATGTAAGCTTCATCTTTTCTGTTGGTGAGATGCAGTTTTAGGTCCATGATAATGTGTTAGGGGCCGACTTTTAGCAGAAAGCGGCTATCAGCATTGCAGCCATCTTGAGCCATATACCCTGACATGAGACTTGGATTACAATAGCCTACAACAGCTGAGCACACTCCGATAATCTTGGTTTAGATACCTTGGGTGTGTGAGATTAAAGGTGTGTGAGATTAAAGGTGTGTAACTTAAGAGTGTGACTTAGAAGTGTAGAGATCAGATTTAGAGACAAGACCTAAGGGCATGATTAAAGGCGTGACCTGAAGTCGTGGCTTAGAAGTGAGACATATAAAAGGCAGAGGCAGACAGAGAGACAACAGATTACTTGACATTAGGTAGAAGACACTTGGCTCTAGTCAGAACAATTAGGACAGAACAGGAGAACAATTTGGAGGAACAGAGAAGGAGAACAATTTGGAGTAACAGAGAATCAGACACTTCAAGGAGTACAACTAGGAACTAGGAACTCAAGACTTGGGACTTAGACTAGGAAGAGAGACTGAAGAATAAACGGGATTGAGACACACCCTGTCTGATCTCCATTCTTCGAGTTGGTCCTCACTCTCTCTCTCTTGCTGAACCCCGACCCGCGGACTGGAGCTGCAGCTTGGGCCAGGATACAGTGGCCGCCCAAACGCGGGGCAGCCCGGGCCTCAGCATTTTGCTTGGGCCTCAACAATAATGTCCTTCCTTCTGGAAGAACTGTCAAATGGAATATTTAGACATGCTGGCTCCTAACTTGGTTATGTAAGCTTCTTTATAGTAAAGGGAGTCTGTTCAGTAAGAACAATAGAGATGGAGTGATGTATTCCTAGACTGAGTTTTAACAATGCTTTTGGGATACGAATGTGTGTGTGTGTGTGTGTGTGTGTGTGTGTGTGTGTGTGTGTGTGTGTGTGTGTATGTGTGTGTGTGTGTGCGCGCGCGCGCGCGCGCGCCTTAGAAAGCACTCATAGAGATGCTTCAAAGACAAATAAGATCTTCCCCAAAAGGGAGCAGACAGTTTTTGGGTGCAATAGCACTCCACAGGTAAGTGCTAACCTAACAGTCCTCTAGCTGACCACTTTGCCAATAGCTCTAGAGTATTTAGTTCAGTCTCAGCTGTAAATAATATTTTCATGTTTTTCTAGCCAAGTATTACATTATCAACTTCAAATGAGCCAAACCCAGTGCCTGACTGGGAAGAACTGTACTCAGCAGGCAAGAAAACCAACTGTGCTGGCTAGTTTTATGTTGACTGGAAACAAGCTAGTGTCATTGTGGAAAACAGAATGTCAATTGAGAAAATATTTCCACTAAATGTACGTGTGGTACATTTTCTTGATTTATGATTAGGTGGACCCAGTTCACTGTGGACAGTGCCACCACTGGGCTGGTAATCCTGGGCGCTAAAGAAAACAGGTTGAGCGAGACAGAAGCATTCCCCCATTGCTTCTGCATCAATTCCTGCTTTCCGGTTCCTATTTGATTCCTGCTTCGACTTCTTCAGGGGACTGTTACCTGGAATATATGTGCCAAATATATGTCTTTCCCAAACTGCTTTTGATCATGGTTTTTTTTTTTTTTTTTTTATTACAGCAATAGAAAGCCAGACCAAGACATCAGTATGAGCACAAAAGATAGAAGGGATTTTCTGAATAAGAGATAGACAAATAGGTTACAACTGCTGCTCATTTGGAAAGAAGAAAATATGAGAAAATGACCAAAATTATAACTTAGAAAGAATGAGAACAAAAGCAAGAATGGGAGATGGATAAGAAAGTGTGTCTATAGGACACAGAGAGCTCAAAGCAGAATGTCCTATTCTATGTAGACAATCAAACAATAATGTGTATTACAAAAACCCAAGAAACATAGACTATCTGAAGACATGCAAACTATATTTACTTCTAGCTTGGGCGTGGGATAAAGATTCAACAGAGGTGCTGTTCATTGACTAATTGTCTTCTTTTTAAATGTAGAAATGCAATCAAAAGAAGTCTATCAAGAAATCAGACTGTCCAAATTTTACCAACATCTAGAGCAGATTGTGTTTCTTTCCTACTTGAAAGTGTTTTAAAAATAAGAAAGAGAGAGAGAGAGAGAGAGAGAGAGAGAGAGAGAGAGAGAGAGAGAGAGACCAGACTTTATAATGAGCTCCCAACCGGTGTTTCCAAAGTAGGCTGTGATCTGCATTACACAAGTGAATCAAAAAACATAATATTTTTCAATAACAGGGAGAGGAGCAAATTTGCTTAGATGTCTTGAAATGGGAATTATTATGCCAATTGCTCTTCAAGGGAAATATCTCCCAATTGGAGAGTTTAATTCAAACAGACTCCCATGGAACACAATGAATCTCCCTGCTTAATGGGCATAATACCATCTTTTACATTGGATAGACACTATCGTCACAACAGACATGGCTTTCTTCAGGGCTTGCAAAGGCCAGTCTTCTGATGGGGGCAGTGGCAGAGTAAACATTTCTGTGAGTAAGCCTTCTATCTTTTTCTCTGTTGGGCTCAGATAAATATTTGAACCCTACGTGTTTTAAGCTCTGAAAGGGATCACTTCTAATTTTACCAAGTTACATGTCTGACAACAAATTGTAAAAACTGACAAAGGTAGAGATACCAATGTATGGCTGAAAAATTGCTTTATCAATGGAAAAGCTAGAACTTGGGGGATCTTGCCCTATTGATTTGCAAAGGACTGGGGGGACAGTCCCTGAGGTGTTGAATGAAATGTTGGTGAGAACAAAAAAGATTTTGGAAAATACAGTCATTACAGGGACAAGCATTGCTAAATCTAAAGTGAAATTTTATGTTATCCTCCTATTGCAGCTACTGTAGGAAGCATGAGGACTCTGTCCTTCTCTGTTTCCAGTGTAGATTGTACAGTGCAAAAGCAAAAAAAAAAAAAAAAAAAAAAAAACAACCCACTCAGTACAATTCTAGTGCATTGTAATTTGCAGAGGACAAGGCTTCATGACATCTCCCTGAGGAAGCTGAAAGGGTATCATTCAGCAACCAGAGCATAGTGGAGAGGTCCTATTCTGCCTGAAACAGATGCTGTTCTGATCAAGTGCTGTTTCCTGAGAACATGCTGGCAGCCAGCCAGCACTGCATCCATCTTCCATGGGGCAGCACTAAATGCATGTAATCATACCCAGCCATTGTCAAGTGCTACAGAATGACTGCTATCTTCCAAGCTGCATCCTGTGCATAATAAAGGCATTGTTTAAGTAAAACATTTTGTAAAATGCAAGGCCCACACTATCCTTAAGAATTACTATTGAAACCTGGAGATACAGGTGAGACCTGGATCCATCCTGTCCTTTACCTTGCTCTCAGTAGCATGAAACAGTGGTTCTTGCCATTTTGAGACAGACACATGATATGAATTTTCAGGAAAACATGCTTGTTACAACTTAATAATTTTCTTCCTTCCTTCCTTCCTTCCTTCCTTCCTTCCTTCCTTCCTTCCTCCCTCCCTCCTCTCTCTCTCTTCTTTCTTTCTTTCTTTCTTTCTTTCTTTCTTTCTTTCTTTCTTTCTTTCTTCCTTTCTTCCTTTCTTCCTTTCTTCCTTTCTTGGCTCATGTGTTAGACAAATAAGAACACACATTCAGAAGTTTTGTTGTTGTTTTAATTTTTTGGTACTTTGAAGAGTGTCAAAGGGGAATGAATACTAAATACTGATAGAGGTTTTGAAAATGTAATTGATATGGTTTCAACTGCAATCTTTTTATTTAGTGACCATGGGATAGATTGGGAGCCCAACACCTCTGGCCTCAGGTTGCTCTTGTAGAAACCATGGCTACCTTGCAGTGTGGTTAACTGGAAAGAGTGTAAGGTAACCATGTACCTGTGAGGGACTTGACTTTCTGCTTTACTCTTGCAGAGTGCCTGAATCATTCCAGGATAAAGACAGTACAGGGACTCAACAGAGTTAACTTGTAAGGCCTTCCACGTGTAAGGTGAACCTACAGTACAGGGAATACTTGCTCAACAGTGTCGCTATGGTCCACAGCTCCCTGTGTCTACACTGTCAGAAGTAGGGCCAGCCATATGACTCATGGAAGTGCATCACAGAGGCTGACATTCAGAAGTTGAATGTTTTCGCCATCCTGAATTTTTGCTTTAACTTAATTTTAGAAATATAATGTGAGGATAAACAGGGAGATGACTCAGTAGGTAACAGTGTTTGCTATGCAAGCATTAGGACTTGAGTTCAAATCCCCAGCATGCATGTAAAAAATCTGGATATGACTACACGTATTCATATAACTCCAGTGTTACAGGGGCAGAGGCAGGATTGATGTGGCTTGTAGCCACTACTGTAGCTCTGTGTTCTGTGAAAGACTCCCCTCACATCTCTCTCTCTCTCTCTCTCTCTCTCTCTCTCTCTCTCTCTCTCTCTCTCTCTTTCTCTCCCTCCCTCCCTCCCTCCTTCTCTCTCCTCTCTCTCTCTCTCTCTCTCTCTCTCTCTCTCTCTCTCTCTCTCTCTCTCTCTATCAAAGAAATAAGAAAGGTTAAGAGACACATGATGCTCTTCTTTGGCCTCCACAACTACATAGGGGAGTGTGTACCCACACTCACATGGGACATACAGAACACACACACACACACACACACACACACACACACACCAGACACCAGAACTACTTATCTTTATTTCTGATATTTTTGTTACATGCATAAACTATACATCCAAACTGATTCTGCTTAAAGTGCCTCACCCTAGTTCCCAATCCTAGGGTCCCTTCTACCCATGCTAGTGCATTTACCATTGCATAAGTTCCTTGTACCTTGCATTAGTCAATGACAATGGTCACAGGGCTTGCTAATAACCCATCAAACCACAATCAGCAGTCAGTGGCTCATCTTCCTGTGCTGTAAAACCAAGATCAGTTGTAATTTCAGAAGAGCTACAGTATCCATCTGCACTCATGCTGTGGAAATGGCTTGAGTTATGTATTAATAAGATGACCAACTCCGTAAGACACCAATGGAAGAGAATGTGGTCAGTGCACTTCAGTGCTCCCGCACAGGTGAGAGCTTACCAGATGATGAGGTCACAGACACTCTCCTTTGTTCTGTAGGTCCCTAATCTTAATGAAAAGGATGGACAAGGACAGCCATGCTAATGGGTCAGAAGAGGAATTAACATAAGCCCATGTCATAGAGATTGACAGGTGCTGGGCTGAGGCTGTACAGCTGGAGCAAAAAACCTAAACTAAGGCAGAGGGAAATTTTAGCTGTTGTTCCAGGAATATCCCTCCTAACTTAACCCGTGTGTCCCAATTTTCAAAGTTTTTTAATGCTCTTCTAGAACATTCCATTTCTGCAGTTCTCAAAAATTCTACATCTCTTCATAACCTATCTCTAAGAGTTTAGAAAGTATAAAATAAGATCCCAGTTAAGACTTACTGTTCATTTCGCAGTTTCACAGTTTGAATTGATTTCATTACATAAAATAATTAGTGAATTTTCTGTTGGTTGCTTTTTATTTTTTTTACCTCACTCTATATGGCAACGTAAATTATAAATGAATTATAATACTAATCATCTAACAATAAAAGGGAAAAATATATAAAGCATTACTTTCTGATGTCAAAACAGAAAAAATTGTAATATTTTAGCCATTTGTAACTTTCAGAAAAATCACAAAATTAAATTTAAGTATGGTCCCATTGAAGAGACCACCTCCAGTAGATAGACAGGGCCCCGAGTTGAGGCAAGGAGTCATATCCATCTTCAAAATTTTTGACTCAGAATTGTTTCTGTCTAAAGGAAGCTCAGGGGCAAAATGGAGGAGAGACTAAAGGAAAGGCTACCCAGTAACTGGTCCAACTTGGGACCCATCCCATGTGTGCACACCAAACCTTGACACTATTACTGATGTCATATTGTGCTTGTAGATAGAAGCCTAGCCCTAGCATAGCTGTCTTCTGAGAGGCTCTACCAGTGGCTGACTGAGACAGATGCAGATACTTACACCCAACCATTAGATTGAGGTCTGTAACCCCTATAAAACAGCGAGGGGAAGAACTGAAGGAGCTGATGGGGATGACAACTCCATAGGAAGAACAATAGTATCAACTAACCTGGACCCCTCAGCTCTCCCAGAGCCTAAGCCACCAACCAAGGAGCATACATGGGCTGGTCCGTGGCCCTGGGCACATGTGTAGCAGACAGCTGCCTTGATTGGTCTCAGTGGGGGAGGATCCCGTGGAAACTTGATGTCCTAAGGAAGAAGGTTGCTGGTAAAGGTAAGGTAGGGGAGTACCCTGTCAGAGGTAGGGATGAGGGAGGATTGGGTGAGGAACTTGGAGAGGGAGGACCAAGTAGGAGGGCAATATTTGAAATGTAAATAAATAAAATAATTTAATAAAAAAAAGTAAAAGTAAAATCAAATTGGTTTACACTAAACAGGAAAGGCATCATGTCGAAATTCAGATACAAAGACAAGGCTGCAGCTACATCCTACAGATATCTATTTGGTAGTCAGAAACCAGACTCTCTTACGTGAGGACTTGTGCCTGTTAGACACGAAGATTGCTCTCCAAGGCTCTCCTCGCTGTGTCATCTGTTTTCTTACCACTCAGCACAGCTCCTCTCTTCATTTCTGTAGTCAGTGTGTTGAACGATTGTGGGGACAGATGTTAAGCTTTCAGTGTAAGGTACGGTACCTCAGTAGATAGGAAAGCCTTCTCCTTCTCCTGATCCTGGTACACAATCCAGCAAAGGAGTATCTGGCACACAGAGCTATCACCACAGTGTGGCACAACCCCCATCCCAACATCACTCACGATGTGGAAGCATGCATGGCCCGTTTCCAAAAATAAAGAGTAGATCATCTTTATGTGAGAATATAGAATGAGCTACATGAAACAATAACACTTTCCTAATGAGAACAGAATGGGCATTAGAAGAGTGTTCCTTTGCTTCATGTATAAATACTTGAGATAAATATAAATGTTTTATTCACATGGGCAAGATGAGGATCAAAATTAATCAAGAGAGAGAAAGAGAGAGAGAGAGAAGGAAGGGAGAGAGGGACAGAGGGAAGAAGGAAGGGAGGGAGGGAGGGAGGAAATAATGGATGGGTAGAGAAAAGGAGGGAGGGAGGAAGATAAAAGAATGCAATAGTAATTTGTGGGAAAATGCTGAACTTCATTAATAATCAATAAAATATGCATTTAAATAGACATCATTGCCAAGTTTTCGTCTAGAAAATCAATTCCTTTTTATTTACAATACTTAGATATTTAGGAAGATGTGCACTTCAATGCCTCCATGGTGAGGATGAAATCAAATATCATATTACCTTAAAAACTGATAATATGCATTAAGACCTTTAGAAAGAGTGTAATCCTTAGTTCTGAGTTCCATATAAATGAATCAAAAGAACAAAACAAAATAACTAACCTAGTATTTTCCACAGGATATATTTATCAAAGCATTATTGCTCTAGCAATGAGCAGGGACTTTTACACCATTGTAAATTACCCAAACAAAGTTTGATTTTTGAGGATGGAAAATCATCACTACAGTCAACATTTAATAAATATTAAGTAACATGGAAAATATTGTTAATGACCAAAAATGCAGAAGCAAGATACAGCAGCACACATTTGTAATTGAACACTCAAGGCAGGAGGATCAGAAACCTGAAGCCAGAATATGCTACATAGTAAAGCCCTAGCCAAGAAAAACATAAAGCCACAAAAATACATTCAGACAGCAGACAAGATTGTGAAAACATATACCTAAATCTTGATATCATTAATGATATGATTGGCAAAAACTTTAAAAAGTATATTTATTTGTTAAAGACTTTATTAAAATTTTCAAAACTGTCAGTAATATACTTGAATAACTTTTTTTTTAACAAAAAGGGAACATTTAGAAGCCTTCCAAATTCTTGTAATGTAAAAGTTTTACTAATTTTTGAGAGAATAATGAAATAATGCATGCATTTAAAAATACTTATAAAACAATGAAAATATGAAACCCACATCAAAATACTTGAAATACAGCCAAAAAGTAAATATATATACATATATATATGTATATATATATATATGTATATATATAGTAGCCCAGTACCTAAATAAGATTTTAATATATAAATATATTTGTAAACTTAAACACCTAAAATGATAGAAAGTTCAGATTGGATACAAAGAGCAATCTCCAAATACATTTTATTAATAGTTTCTACAAACCTCTCAAAAAGAATACTATTAACAACAACAACAAACTTCATCTCAGAGCTTGAGCTACAGCTCATCAGTTGAGTGCTTGCTACTTTTGAAGAGGAACCAACTTCAATTCCCAGCACTACGTGAAACCACACAGTTGTCTCTAACTTCAGCTCCAGAGGAACCAATATCCTTCCCCGGCCTCCACAGTATCCCTCCCTACACACATCATACAAGCCCAAACAGAAACACACACACAGATGATATAGAGAGATGATAGATAGATAGATAGATAGATAGATAGATAGATAGATAGAGCGAGCTAGATAGGTGGGTGGATGGATGGATGGATGGATGGAAAGATAGGTGGATAGGTGGATGAATAAATGGATAGATGGATAGATAGAGATAGAGAGGTAGAGATAAATAGTAGAGAGATAGATTAGATAGGTAGATAGATGGTAGGTAGATAGATGGTAGATAGATAGATAGATAGATAGATAGATGATAGATAGATAGATTTGGTGGATTGGTGGATAGATATGATAGATAGGTAGATTGATATATAGAAGATAGATAGATAGATAGATAGATAGATAGATAGATAGATAGATAGATAGATGATAGATAAAATAAATCTTAAAAACGATTTTATCTTCATAATAACTGTATAATATATAAATAGTTTCTTAAAATGTTAAAACCTTACTTAACTAGATGAAATATTGAACACATGAAATATTTCGTACTGGGTCACTCCAACACAAATCATTTTGATCTCAAAGATACCAGTAAATATTTAAAAGTGTATTAAAGAACAATTTACAGAAACATTCAAAGCTATGAGATTCTGCTGATGAGTTCTTTTAAGCTTAAGGCGATCTCTTTATTTTTCCAAGACACAGAATCATTTGAAATTCATCCATTGTATCTTATTAAGATTAGATAACTATAATAGCTAAATCAACAAGGCTAATACATACAAAAGCTTACATGTTGCTACCATTTATTAATAAAATGCAAATATCATATAAGACATCAGCTAATCTAATTCAGCAACATGCAAAAGGAAAAGCCCTCCATGATCAAATATAATTTATCTCAGTATTGCATGCAAGGAATAATATAAGGAAATGCACTCATAAAATATCTCATTAGAGGGAAATTGAACTCTGAGAATCACGTAATGAAAGCTAATACACATTGTTTAGGGTATGAATATAAATCACATTTATTTTAATTTTCATTTCTTGAACTATGTTAAATTAATAATATAACATCTATTTCAATCCAACTTCTGAATAATAGGCAATGGCTTAACAGTAGAAGCATTTCGATTTAAATTAAAAAATGAAATAAGGAAACTAGCTCTCATCTTATTCTGAAAATTCTAGCCAATATAATAAGCAAATCAGAAATGATCAGAAATAGTTATGTTATGAAAAATTAAGTCCAGAAACTTAAATTATTTGATAAGAATTCACAAATGCAAAGAGATGTGTTACATACACACACAAAATTAATAATAATAAAAAAAATTATAAATCAAACTCCTGTTGGGAAAATGTGTAATTCTGTGAAATATACTATGATTTACTTTTTAGTCTATAAAAATTAAATACAAGTATCTTGATATAAATATCTCAAAATCTTAGGGAAATAAAATGCTTTTTAATACTTTGGGGTTTTTTTTCTAATTTTATTTATATTTTTAAAACTTCCAGTT
This sequence comes from Arvicanthis niloticus, assembly GCF_011762505.2. NCBI lineage: Eukaryota > Metazoa > Chordata > Mammalia > Rodentia > Muridae > Arvicanthis > Arvicanthis niloticus. Next base: position 69,665,601 of record NC_047669.1, on the reverse strand, counting down.
CATAAGCAAGCAATTATTTTCAAGAAAATAATTGCACAAAAGAAAGAATTGGATCCAATTAGAAAGGTCATTTACCCAGTAAATTTGTAAACCAATATTAGCACCATGCAGAGCTTCATACAGTTAGGCAGAATAGCAATAAAACAGAAATTATACAATAATTCAATGTATGAAAACAGTGCTGTACCACCCCAGTAGAGAGTACACGCATGCACATGTGTGTGTGTGTAATTCTTTTATTAGCTTTCCTCATGCACATACTAGAAGGAATTTCAAATTGACAAACTAAATCATGAAGTTGCCTTATCCAAATTCCCAATGAAGCTGAGAGATGGCTCAGTAGGTGAGCTGCTTGCCTGGCAATCTGTGTTCACATTCTCAGAACCCACATTATAAAAATCCAGACTCAGTAGGTGTGTCTCTGATGTCACTGTTCTTACAGCAATGTGGGAGGTAGACAGGAGTCTCTCTTGAGGCCAACCTGACTTAGGATGCTATGATCAAGAGACACTGACACAAGCAAGGTGAAACATGAGAACATACATGTGAGGCTGTTTTCTGACATTCATACTTATGCTAACACAAATATGAATATGCATACACTCATCAAAAGACACACAAAAATTACAAACACCTCATGATAGCAATCACACCAGTGAATTTTTATCAATTCTAGAAACAAAAACGTTTTAAATTGTAACTAATTCGACATCAGGTTCCATTCTGGAAAATGCCCTTCTATCCCACTGCCTTCAAATACTCAAAGTTAGTCTTCTTTAAAGAGCCCCTTGCAGGCTCTGGTTTGTAAGTGGCCCCTTGGGGCTTCCAGGCTGAGGGAATAGCTGTTATCTGTGCCCTGGACAGAGGTGAACACAGAAGAACTCTAGAGACTTGTCCACTGGCGGTTAAGTGTCTGGCCAGTACTGCAGAGGTGACTTCAGTTCACAGGGCATCAGGCCGAATTGGCCACCCAGCCCCACTCAGCTTCAAGTTAGGTGCGTCCCCTGATACATCTAATAAGGAAAGAACCAGGAATCCTACAGACTATCACAAACAAGTCATTCTTCATGGATAGAAAACTGGTGTATGACATCAGTAAGTCTAAACACTGAACCGCCGGAAAGTGTATTCTGCATTAATAAGAGTTTAAAATATACTAAGAAAATATTGCCGATAAAAATGTCAGTGGCCTCATGTTAGGCCCTGACTATAACAAGATAGAAGACCAGAACCAACACCTGTAAGTACTTTGATAGCAAAACCACCATCATCCCAAGACATAAAAGAAGGCAAACAGCAGAAGAAAGCAAGTTAGAACCACAGTTAATGAAAATAAGTAATCAATACATTCTTGAAAATTAAGGCTACAATAGTTAAAAGGATACAAATTAAAGAAATAAGAAATCCTGGCATAAAATGACCTAAAGTCATCAAGATGCTGGAAAATGATGGAAGTCTGATGGCTATTTCTTCACAGTGAGTGCAAGAAGACATTTGCAAGAAAACAGTGCTTTATGCAAAGTGTGCAATGTGTACACCAATTACACGATTAATTTTAGGAAGAGAAATTCAGGATATCATATGATGTGAAAAGGACAGGAGTAATCAACAATTTATGAAATGGTAAAAACATGTCAATTCATTGTAAATTCAGCATAGCCCAGGCAGACTCAGTGAGATATGAGCAAGGAAAGGAAGTGAGGAATCGAACTTCAAGGTCATGGAAACTAGGCTGATCCTTGGAAGGGAAAGAGGACCCAGCGTTGACAGGCTTCTGTCTCCTGGCTCTGGGGCATGTGCATCGGTATAGCACTGTATATGAAGTATATTTGACTACATTTACAAATCCAATATACATTGTAATAAATTATGCACCAGAACAAGTGATTAATGGCCAGTGTAAAATCAATATTTCAATCATTATGTAACTATATATAACTTATCTGCATTTCAAAGCAAGCATAGAGAACTCTAAGTTTTTATCAGGTATATGCTTTGAAAATGTCGCTTTTACATTTCCTTGGTTGTCTTTGGGGTCCGCAGATAATTTCCTTGGCTGTGTATACATTTCAGTTTGATGTAGTTTTGTTTCTGTTGCTTATAAAATTGGTGTCATGGCAGGAAATCATTGCCCAGATTAAAGTCATGTATGTCTCATCCAATGGTTTTTTTTTTTTTCTGGATATTTTATATCCAGACTTCTTTTTAAACCTTTCGCAGGTCTTGAGAATATTGTTACGTCTAATAGATTTGGGTTTCCTGTGTATAGGTGTTTTGTCTACATGGATGTCTGTGCAGCGTATACATACCTGGTACCTGTAGAGACCATAAGAAGGCATCAAGTACCCTGTAATTGGAGTTGCAAATGCTTGTGAGCAGCCATGCAGGTGCTGGGACTTAAATCCCAGTCCGCGGGAAGAGCAGCCAGTGCTCTTAACCACGAAGCCCTCTCTGCAGCCCCCTATGTCTGCCAGAAGATTAAGTTACAACTTTATCATTTCCTATGTCAACATCAGTTTTCTTTGCTCATATGTTTGAAACACTGCCCTTTGCCAGTTGTGACGGATGCCTTTGCCAAGGGTTCATTCCTGAATCCGTTCCACTGTTCAACATATGCTTCATCTCAGTAGCAGGCTGTTGGAATGAGCATAGTTCCCGAGGACGCTTGAATCAGGAAGTATGATGTCTCTGGCTTTGTACTTTCTGTTGTGTCTGCTATTCAGGGTCATTCACAGTTCTGCAATACTTTCAGTATTGTTCTTTCTATCTCTGTATAAAATGTAATGGAGATTTGATGGGAATTAAATGATATTTGTAAATCTCTTTGAGAAGAATAAACATTAGAATAACAGGAAGTTCTGTAATTCATGAACACGATGTATAGCCCCATTTATATTTGGTTTTAAATGCTTTCTGGAAAGTTTTGTAGCTTTCTCTGGGTTTCCTACTTTCTTTAAGTTTACTCCTAAGTATTATTTTGATGCTATGGCATTTTCTTAACGAAAATTTCTTCTTATTAGTACTTAGAAATGAAACCATTTTTTGTATTGAAAAAAAAAAAGTAGAAGAAAACAGTAAAATGAAAGGAAGTTGTCCAAATGTTTAACAGTGTCTGTTTCATACTGTGTGATAATATATGTGTTTGATTTTCTTTTCATCCCACCGTTTACTTAATGAATATGTGCAAGTATGTTTTAAATATCAAATATTGCAGGTAACAAAAATGACCATACTCCCTGCATGCTGTGGTGTCCACTGTAGGAGCTGAGAGAGAAATATTGTTTTAAGTACATGGACATGCGGAGTGAATGAGACTTTAAGCTTTTAAAGTAAGATGTGAATATTTCCCATTTCTGCTGTTTGTACTACCCAGCACAGTACCCTCAGTGACATGAAATCTAACCTTACTGTATTGTACATTGTCCATCGCTCTCCTGAATGGGCATGCTGGGCTTCTTTGGAGTCTAGATCCTCACTAACTCACTAGAGCTGTTTTCTTAGAAGTGGCTCCCACTGGGGTCACTTGTATTTCATGTCATGGTAAACCTTCATTTCAATTACTTACAATATTTACTTTGTTTTTCTTTTGCAGTGTAGGGGATTGAACCTAAGACGTTGCACATGTCAGGCAAGTAGTTTAATGCCAAGGACATCCCCAGCCGATTTCATTTAATCATGTTGAATCTCAGAGTGGAACTTAGAAAACTACCCCAGCTGAAATCTGCTAGGCTCTAGACTCTAGATGAGGGGTTTTCATCCTTTGTAATGCTACAGTCCTTTAGCTCAGTTCCTCATGTCATGGTGGCACTCAAGCATAAGATTATTTTGTCGCTATTTTATAACTGTAATTTTGCTACTGTTATGAATCATAATGTAAATATCTGATATGCAGGATATCTGATACGCAGCCCTGACGGGGCCACAAGCCACAGGTTGTTGGCTGACGCTCTAGCGTCTAGCGTAACTTGATAAGCAATAATATATTCAGTCTCTAACATAAACATTACAGGGTGAGAACTCTAACAGACAAAGGTTTACATCCAAGGTTCTGAAACTTTTTTAGACATTACTGCCTCAAGGGGCCATTTTTCACGATTTTAATATTGGTGAATAAAAGTGTTATAAGAAGGGTATTTGTTAGCTGTTGGAGCACTTAGGAATATGCAAACAAGAGAGGCAGATAGCTGAGTATGTCATATTGACATTAAGCATCAAGGAGATGCATACTGTGAATAATATAACTTTTGGGAAAGACTGACCAAAGACGGGGGTTTTGCACAGAAAGAGATCATCTCCTTGCTTAGAATATGTATTTGTAAATGTAAAAGTAAAATTAAAATTTATGGCACGTATCTAATATGTCTTTAGAGGTAGTATCATAGTTGGAAGGTTTATACTTCTCATTAGACCCCTATCCAGCTTTTCATAAAAATGGCATCCAAATACTATTTTAAAGTGCAGATTATTTTAGTCCAAATGTAAGCAGATCCCTGGATCAGAGTGCTTTTAAAATGTGATTTTCAAGACAACTGGCCACAGTTCCAGGGTAAAGTGTCCTGTAATCAAGAGAATTTTAGAAGCACACTGGGTTAAGCAGAGTTGAATTGCCTTCTTATTGCATGGCTCATGGGCAATGTGCACATTACTGTGTTAAGTGAATTTCCAGCAGGGCTGATGCTAGGCAGGACTTCCCAAACATGTTTGACCACTAAAGGCCTTTTGTGTCTCCCATGTCTATGCGTAGATAAATGCTGTCCAATGGGAGCTGTGAACCTCCATTGGTTCTGGCTTCAGACTCCAGATTTCATTTTAACAATAGCCTTTCCTTCTTATCAAACAGAATTTGTCAGCTGAGAAATAGCAGAAACAGAGGGGCATAAACTAGAAAACTGGGATAAAACATATAATAAAGCTTTTTTGGAACTCTGGGCTGTGAACTTGGCATATTCTACCCATTTAATTAATAAGCAGAAGAATGGAGTCAGGAGACCTTTCATGTGAATACATGTCATTTAAATGAGATGTTAAAAGCTAGAAATATAACTGCTCTCAAGAGATATTAAAGCAATCCCAGACTTTTATAAGAGTAAAGGTTTTTGGCATTACTTCATTCATTGGCAACATTCCTGGCTGCTGCCTGGAACCCGCAGTTGACTAGGACACCAGCCATCCCTGCATGAAATGAAGGTGCTGGCAGCCTGATGAGAAGTGAGCTCCCAGGGAGAATGGAGCTTTGAAAGTGCTTGGGGACCATGGGAGGTAATGGTTGGGAGAGAAAAAGCAATCACTGCCACAAACTCGGTAATGGGAAAAGTCAGTGGGTCTCGCCACATATATCAACTGCCTCCCAGGCCTCTGGGTTGGCAGGAAAGAGTTCTTCATGTGGCTCTATGCTTAGGCACAAGACTGAACATCCCATCAACTGGACAGACCTTCACTGGGGATGCTGGACTATGTCTAGACTATATGCTAGACTAGATTGTGGCATAGAGTCCCAGCAGGTTCCCATTAGTACTCTCAAAGAAATACCCCAACTCTCAAGGCATAGGTTGGCTCTGGGTTTATAATGTATGCTATGACTTTGACTTATATGTATATGATGTATTTATGACTTTTAAGTAATTATCGTATCACTCTTGACAAGTACAAGGCAACTTCTTTTTTCCTAACCACTCTGAGATCTATATTTGCTGATCATCATGCCCGGCTAGATGTACTATAGAATACCAGAAGCGTTTCTTCTATTGAGCTGAATATTGTGTTCATGACCAACCTCTCTTCATCCCCCAATCATCTAGCCTGCTAAGCCTTTGGGATCCGCCATTCTTGTATCAGCCTCTGAGATCAACATGTCACTCTTCCACTGATGATGATGATCATGCAGCACTGGTCTTTGTAAGCACGGATTTACCACAGTTAAAAAGACATCCTCCAGGCCAGGGCATATTGTCACAAATTATGTGGCTTCATGCCTTTTTAATGACTCTCTAAAATATGCTTATTTGGCAGAGTTCGGTATATGTCCCATGGTATTCATGTGTAGATTACAGGACAATTTGTTTGAGTTGGTTCTGTTCTTCAACCTTATGGCTCCAGGGGACCAAACTCAGATCATCAAGCTTTATGGCAACTGCTTTTTACCCTCTAAGCCATCTCCCTGAGCTAGGTTTCATTGTGTGTGTGTGTGTGTGTGTGTGTGTGTGTGTGTGTGTGTGTGTATAATTCAGTATATCATTTTATATAAGGTTTTTGTATATTATATATCAGTTTGTCCTTATTCTATACACTATGTCCTGCTGTAAATGATGCTGAAGTATTTGCAAGACTATATGTGACTGTTCAACATGCTGATCTCACTTCCCAGTAGTAGGATATCCAAACCTATAATAGTTTAGGTTTTGGTTTCAGAGGCCTCTAGACTACTTTTGAAAAGGGCTATACTAAACAAATTCCCCCAAGTAACCAAGTTCACCCTGAAAGGATTCCATGTAGAAGGGGACAAGGAGTGTGCCGGGGCTTTGTTGGTTGAGTAATTGATTACTGCACATGGCTTCCCTTTCTGAAGTCTATCACTTAGGACTGGCATCTCTCTGGGGGCAACAAGCAGGGTATCCTTCATTGTATATCACCCTCTAATGCGACCATTGCCCTACACATTAACAGATAATCAATAATGTTTCATAAACAAATTGAAAAATGAAAGATAATATATGAATATTTTGATTTCGAATGGCTACCTTTACTTTTACTGTATAGTAAGTACATTTATTAAGAACAATTACCTATCGCATCTGTAGAAAATTTCAGATTTCCCCCTCCTCTGACTAGCTATCTTCTGAAATATGTCAGTTATTCCTCATAAACATGTGTCCCTCCATTTAGAGAGCATGTATACTGAATTTACACCAATCTCTTTGAAGCATCAAAGAGAGAATTTAAATGTGGCTGTTACACCAGGTATGAAATAAAATGGATTCTTCCTTTCTAAAGACACTGATATATGAGGCTACTTGTAGAAGGTTGGGTCACAGCCAGACCACTGAGGCTCCACTTGTCTTTAGCCTATAACTCTCTCCTTGTGCTAGGCTTTCTGAAAGATTTAAAACTCTCCTTATCCATTTCTCTTTCAATAAGTGATAGAACACCTGATTCCCACCCACATTCATCTCCATAAGATCATTAAGGCACTGTTAGTACCCAAAGTAAGGCAGGAAGAGACACTGGATGTGAAAGGGAATCTTAGAAATTAAACGTGTAACCTTGAAATTAAAGGTGCAGTAAATATGAGCCTCGAGTAAATTGCTTATGATGCAATAAAGTAGAATTATGGATGCAGCAATAAAGGGAGGCAATATAATATTGTGTATTTAAGGAGCAGCTATCAGCAAAGGAATAGATCAAATTGCCATCTTGTTTTCTGTTGACAGCCTCTGGGATGGCTGCTCGTCTACATGAATGCAAAACAGGAGCCAGCACTGGAACTTCCCATTTCTAGATTGTCATTTAATAGATCGCCCTTGTTTTCTGAATGACCTCACAGATTGTCACAGTGGACATACAGTGGCTAGTTAGGGGTGTTTACAATTGATTAGCAATAACACATATAGCAATAACCTGATCCGAACCTGTACTCTTCAAATGAAGTGGGAAAATAAAATAAATAGAAATACCAGTAAATCCTGTAATATAGTAGAATAGTTGCAAAATATCATCAGAAAAAATAGTTAATTGAATGGGCTGAATAAAATGACACTTTAGAAAAAAAGAAATGGCATAATTAAAATCAGCTAATGGGGCAAATTTTAGGAAAGCACATTTGGCAGCTGTCAAATAGAGTTGACTATGAAGAAAATGTTCTAGTTTTTAAAGCATAGTGTTGTGACTATATAGTTAGTAAGTCATTATATATGTTCACTATATATTTACATTTCTTACAACAGAAGATTTTGGAATATTTTCACCAAAGAGAAATAATAAATGGTGAAGGTGGGAAATATTCTCCTTATACTAATCAGACCAGTACATATTTTACAAATGGATGTGTGCATATATAGATTTATCAAAATGGACTATGCACCAAAATTTAGTTATTTTGAATCCATTCAAAGTGAAAGATAAAAAATTAAAAGGAAGTCTATCTGGATATTGCATCAGTACTATCAGGGCTACTGAAATAGACTACCCAATCAAATGCTTGTCAAAACACAAGAATCTGTACTTAGATTCCTAGGACCCATGTAAAATGTCAGATGTGGCAGAATACATCTGTAGTCCCAGAACTAAGGATGCAGATAAGTAGATCCCTGGAGCACACTGGCTAACCAACCTAGCTGAACTGGTGAGGTCCAGGCTCTGTAAGGGATCCCATCTCAAAAACAAAACAAAACAAAATAAAACTCAAAAGTAGAGAGTGATTGATAAAGACACTGATGTTAACCACTGACCTCCATACTCAAGCATACAGATGTGAATGCTCAAGTGCATGCACAGATGTACATACAAAACACACAGATACACACACACACACTCACACACTCACTCACACACACACACACTCACACACTCACTCACACACACACATACACACACACACACTCACACACACTCACACACACACACATACACACACACACACTCACACACACAGACATACACACAGACACACACACACACACACTCACACACTCACACACACACAAACTCACATTAACCATTAAATGTGGTTACATAAAGTAAAAGTAATGGATTCTCTAACCATTCTAGAAGCCAGAATCCAGGGAACTGACCGTGCCCTGCCTCCTCCTCACATTATCCAAGTAATTCAGCTCTGTGCATATTTCTGCTTTTACTGTCTCCAGGAACTCCTCAGATTGTCTATCTACACTCTCTGTGAAACGATTTTTCTCTAGGACTATTGCTTTGTACACCACCCCCTTTGTAATCACACTCTAACTTTCACATTCAGAAACAACTTCTCTAACATCTGCATGAGCATAGTAAGCTCTCGAGCTAACATCTTCTCTTGAGCACCTAAGAGGCATCACGGAATAATCACACTCCGAGCCAAGCTTCCTGCCCTGCTCTTCAGCAATATCAATGACTACTTAAATCTCCAAACACAATGTCATTCATTCTTGCCTCTTATGCTTTGTCAGGGAACTCTACCAACCCTACCTTCTATTCAATGGAATTTTTTTTCACACCATCAATAACAACAATCTCAACTTAATCACCATCATCTCTCATCTAACTTACTGAAGTAGCCTCTTGTAGAACAGGTACAAGAACAGATCATCCTGTGTTTGCCTCTTGCCCATTTCCTCATTAACGCAAAACCTACACTGATTCTCTGCAATAGGAAACGTCACTTAACCACTCTGTTCAAAGCCTCCTGCTAGCTTTCCATGCCTCTTAGAATAAAGCCATAATCATATCGCTGTTTACTAAGCTCCCTGTAATCTACTCCAATCCACTCCATCACTTGGTTAAGCTCTTTTACCAAAGTCTGGCTCACCCAATTTCAATCCTTAAAAAAAAATGACCCAAAATAGCTCCTGTCTCTTATCACTTTGTACCCTCTGAATAGAACACTCTTCTCCCAACATTTTCTGTTCAGGCCTCAGTTCTTTCAGATTCCTACTCAGGTAAACGTGAGGTGAAGACATGCCTAGAGTCTTAGTAGGCATCCCAATGCCTCCTTCATGCCTCTAAATAGCTTCTAGAAGAAAAGCTCCTAAAGTCACATGCATGCTCTCATGCTCCCCCTGCCCCTCCATCCTTCCCCCACTTCCCCTCCCTTTCTCTTCAGAATCTCACTATATAAGTCTGGGCTGGCCTGAAACTCTCTATGTTAACCAGGCTGGTCCTAAACTCACAGAGAACAGTGTGTCTCTGCCTTCCAAGCATTGGGATGGCATGAGTGCACTATCATGCCTGGGTGTTACACTCCATCCCCCCCCTTTTTTTTTTACACAGGATATTCCCAGTGCCTTATATAGCACTGGTTTTTACCACCCAAAGTATTTTATACAAAAATGACCAGAAGAAATACTGACACATTGGATGAATTATTAAATTCTGTGAAAGATTCATGGACCTCAGCATATAAAATCAGCCAAAGGTTACGTGTGTGTGTGTGTGTGTATGTATATATTCATATCCTACACAATGCAAATCTACTGCATTTCTTTTTTTAATAAAAAATGTATTTACTTAGAAGCATTCAGAATGTCAACAAAATATCTGCATGTTTTTGCAATTACATAGTGCTATTCACTTAGCAGAACAATTATCTTCATATAAGTTGCATCAGAGACAACTGAAGATAAAAAAAAAAAAAACAAAAGAAAACAAAACTGCTGTCCCCCATATGTGCTGTGCACCAACAAGAACCTGCTTTAAATTTCCATGCAAATTTACAACCCCCAGACTGTTCCAGGCAAGGTTAGTGGCTATTAAAAATATCACCAGGACAGGGCTATCTAAAGACACATTTGGTAGTGTGTTAACTATACAAAAAAGTCACTGTACAGTTTAAAAACACATCTTACACAGCCTTACATTTCCATTTTTTTCTTTAGAAGGAGTGAGTTGTGTACAGGAGTGTTAAATGCTTTATAGACGAGGAAAAAACTGCACTAGAACCAACTGATTCACCACCATCATCTTCTTCATCATATTTGTCTTCCTCTTCTTCCTCTTCCTTATCCTCTTCATCATCCTCCTTATCTTCCTCTTCCTTCTTTTTCTTGCTCTTCTCAGCCTTGACTACCCCCTTTTTCGCTGCATCAGGTTTTCCTTTAGCTCTGTAGGCAGCGATATCGAACTTCTTTTTGGTCTCCCCTTTGGGAGGGATGTAGGTTTTCATTCCTCTTTAATAACGAGCCTTGTCAGCCTTTGCCATATCTCCAAATGTCCCCTTTTCTTTAGCAGACATGGTCTTCCACCTCTCTGAGCACTTCTTGGAGAACTCTGAGAAGTTGACAGAAGCATCTAGTGCTTGTTCTGTGCTCCTCCCGGCAGGTTTGCACAAAGAATGCTTGTGAGGACATTTTGCCTCTCAGCTTCTTAGGATCTCCTTTGCCGATGTTCAGTTGATTTTCCTCCACGAGGCACAAAGTCACCCAGTGCCCGTCCGGCTCTCACTTGCCCCAGCGCTGTCTCTGTGGAGGTCAACGGACTGCAATGTCTGTGAGAGCGAGAGCCAGACGCAGCCTCCTTACCCTCTTCACTCTGAAACCTGCATTTCTTAAAATAGCTATTGGGATATATATTTATATAAGTCAAGCTTAGTCAAAACAATAATCTTTTTATGGAAACAGGACTCTGTTCCCACATGACATTCATGTAGTTTTGTCATTTAAAAAGATAAATTTTCTGGTTCAATTTCTTAGGGTTTTTTTTTTTTTTTTTTTTTAAATAAAGTGAGTCCCTGTTACAATTTCTACCTGTAATCCAGTCAGACTCCATCTGGAGGGAGCCAGGATGGAAATGGTTAGCAAGAATAACATCCTATTTTCTAAGGCCCATGACCTGGCCCATAGTCAGGTCCACTGATTCTACATTATACTTTTCATGCTCCCTGGAAACTGTAACTAAAAGGCAGGTTACAAAGATTGGGTATCCTTGGAAGCCAAAAAGAAAGTAAAGAAATCGGTGGGCTCTTGAGGAAGGCTGGGAATCATCATAATGTTTGTTCGGCCCTCTTACTATTATTCTTTAAGAATGGGCCATGAACTAAGAAAAGCTTCAAAATTATTTGCCAGAGTTCAAATGTTGTCTATGCTTTAAAAGATCAGTTTGCTAAAGGTATGGATTCCAGAGCAGCACTGTTGAGGGGATGGAAGACCTTCCTAAGGTAGAATCTTATGGGGAATCCTTAGGTCACTGAAGTAACACCCTCAAAGGGGACATTGCTCTTCCCCTCTTTGCTTTCTGGTCACAAACTAAACAGTGTGTGCTCCAAGCAATCTTACCATGATTTATTACCTCATCATATCCCCAAGCCAAGGAGCCAATAAATCATGGGCAAGAATCTCCCTAAATGCTGAGCCAAAATACACCTTTTCTTTTTATAAATAAAGTACTTCAGGTATTTTATTATAGTGAAAGAAAGCTGACACAGGCGCCATGGCTCTTGTATGTGTTCAGAAGGTTCACGAAATAGAACATTTATTCTCAGTCTTCGCTGAGTGCCACACGTTGCTTGCTGTGGCCACGTTATTAATCAAGTAGTACTTAGATTTGTCATGGTGAACAAGTCTCTTCTAGGTCCACATGAAATTACTTGGTGCAAATGAAAAGCTTTCTGTTGAACACCCCTCCCCCCATCCCTCATCACTCCTTGTAAACGACCTCGTCCATGTGCAGGATATTGCTATATGTGCTTTCCATGAGTGATTGTCACATAAAAGTGCAGCAACAGCAGCAGCACTGCACTGTGACCATATACTTCTGCCTCCTAAAGTGGTTTACAGTAACTTTCTCTTTGATTATCTTACATTACAGTTCCATGAAGAAAGTGGTATTTCAATAAAGGTGATTGACACTAAACCACTAAATTTGTTTTCACTTTAAAGCCCTTAGGGTAAAAAGACAAGATAAACAAACTAACTTCCTAAGGATACAAAACAAATGAACAAACAAACAGTATAAATAGACTACATGGTTCAAATAACAGAAATAGAATTATATTGTCATCCTGTCTGAGAGGCTGGAAGTACATGATGAAGGAGTGGCAGGCTTGACTTCTCCTTGCCTGCAGATCACCACTTCTGTTCTGTTTGTCCTCGTATAAACTTCTTCTGCATGGTTGTATGCAGGTCTTTACTGTGTTTTAGTGAATTCCAGCTTCTTTTTGTTTTAAATAATTATTTATTTATATTTTATGTGTATAGAAATTTTGCCTACATGCATATTGATCCATATACCATGGGTACCCAGTACAAAGTGTCATATCCTGGAAACTGAAGTTACAGATGGTTGTTAGTTGCAGTGTAGGTGCTGAGACTGAGACCCAGGTGCTCTGAAAGAGCAAGAAGGTTCTCTACTGCTGGGACATCTTTCCAACCACATCACTTTCTTTGTCTTTTAATAACCATCTGGATCAGGGCACACCCCATGCTGCCTCATCCTAACCTAAATTACTTTGTAAAATGCAGTCAGGTTTTAGGTACTGGGCACTGGGTTTAGGGCTTCAGTATATGAACTTCTGTAGAAACACATCAGGTCATAAAAATGACATACATACAAGAAAATGGGACTTATAGTTGAAATTAACCCAAAACAATGGACATAGTCCTTATTTGTTTTATATTCTTTATTTGGTGGCTGTGTGTGATAGCTGTGCAGGAGTACAGTGTGTGTGTGTGTGTGTGTGTGTGTGTGTGTGTGTGTGTGTGTGTATAAGCATATAACACACACACATATATAGTTATATATATGTAATATATAATATAATCATATATTATATATATATATATATATATAATGTTTAGTATAAGCTTTATTTGTACCAACCTCTATTCTTCAAGGTAAAGCAATACAAGAAACCCAGGGGCCTTCAAATATAAGTCTAAATACACCATATATATTCCAAACTCATTCCCATTTTGGTATTTATAACAAATACCAAACCATAAGAAGTACCAAATACTGTTATCATTTCAAATAACAGAAATATCTGTATATTTACAAAGTTTTGATAAAAACTACATAAAGGAGCTACCTTTGGATAACTTTCCTCCCACAACTTAAAAATTTTGAAGAAGAGTTAGGCAAAGCCAGGGTCTACATTTCAGAACTTCTGTTCTTTATCCAGGAGGATATCCCTTCCCACAACCTATCCTACACACTCTGCTGATGCTCTCCTTGAAGGCTGGAGTTGACTTTGTTTTAAGTAGTGCTAGCACAAGCATCTTAAGTCTTGGTCTCCATGGAGTCAGATTCTGTTATGGAATCTGTCACATGGTTCTCGCTGGGGCTCAAGAAATAAACTTGTGGACAAACAATTGTCAATGACTTCTATGGAAAGTCTAATAGCAAGACCCCTTTATATGGGCCACAATGACCACAGCAATAAGGTCATTTTACATCAATCTGCCTGGGACCACTTAGTGCTTCTTGCCTGACCTCCCCACCTATCAGGCCACCATTGGCTCACAGTGCCCAGATAAAGTGAAAGTCCATCCTTAATTGTCCATTTGTGAGTGTCACAAGGAAAACACAAGTATTTTCTTGATACTACTTTTGGAACAAATGTCTTCTCTGTGTCTTTAGGTGAAGGTTAACATGACATCATCGTTTATTCTTAACTATGGTTTTATAGAGGACTATAGTAGTACTCTATAGGTTCAAGCTATTAATCTATAAATGCCAGAAATTACCAGAAAGAAGCCAAGTTAGGTTACTATAGTCTTCTTATTTCTCATAAGTAGACACTATAGTTAATTAAGAAAGTCAATTCAACAGAAAGCAATATATGTGCTTTAAAAAAACTAATTTTTCAAAGTAGGGCTAGTATAGTTACATTTAGTTAAAATCTGTACATTATAGTTCTACATTTGAGGAAGAAGAAATAGAAATCATACATGTGATGATTATGTGTGGTTTTATTGCAGATTTTGTGTGTGTGTGCGTGTGTGTGTGCGTGTGCGTGTGCGTGTGCGTGTGTGTGTGTGTGTGCTTGTATGTATGTCCATAACTGCTTAACTATTACCCCAGCTCCTAAAAACACTGTTTTCAATAGAAAAGTTGAAATTCCAAGGCAAGAGTGGCAACTAGAATAGAGTTTAAGTTGTGTCTAGATCAAACACAACACAACACTTGTGAAAATCAGAGAAAATTGTTTTATATTGCGTTATCAGTTATGCTTCCTTGGTATGCAATACTTGGAATGTATTTATATCATCTAAGAGGCATTATAAATCCAGTATGAGATCTAAAATTTCATGCATACATATGCAGAAAGAACTACGTATTTGCATGTACCACATCCTAATTCAGCCTGGCTTCTGTATCTACCCTGGTCATGCCAGCAGTTATGGTTTGGGTATTTTGTTTGCAATTTACACTCTTCTTTTAAAACAGTGCTGTGGCATCCTGTCTAGTGTTTCTTATGCATCTCTTTTGCTTCTACAGGAGGGATTTTTGAAACTGTGGAAAACGAACCTGTTAATGTTGAAGAATTAGCTTTCAAGTTTGCAGTCACCAGTATTAACCGAAACCGAACCTTGATGCCCAATACCACATTAACCTATGACATCCAGAGAATTAATCTTTTTGATAGTTTTGAAGCCTCCCGAAGAGGTAACTGTTTTCCTACTTTACAAAGCTTCTTTGGGTGATGAGTCTGCTGCATGGGTCACTTTTTGTCTTGCTCAACCTTTTTCAAAGTGGGTTTCTTAGTGCAAATGGGTGGTAGGAATTCCTGGTCTCCAACATCACTGATCAACGAGATCAGAACTCGTCTGATGGACACTGCCTAGTCCTGTTTTCTGGGCCTTTCTGCTTAGCTTACCCTTCAGTGCCCTCTACTCTATGATTAACTGGTTCAGCTGTGAATGGAAAATGTCAGGTTTGATCTGTTTTTCCTTCCTGAAGCTGAGATACCACCATGAAATTGTACAGTGTAATCAAATAAAACATTGTGGAAGGTCACATCCACCAAGCATGGGGAAGTAACTAGGACATACATAAGTCAAACCCAGGATCACAGAAGTCTTCAACAAAGTGCTGGGATTATCTAACATCTACTCATTTTCTTGTTGCTGTTGTTTGCCCACTTTTCTGCAAAATCATAAAAAATATGAAGATTAAATCTGTGAGAACAAATCACAATTTGATTTTCTTTCTTCTTCTGAACAGAAGATAAGCACTCAAGAAGGAATCTAATTTATACATAGTCTGCAAGCATTATCATGTGGAGTGGTTCTTATGGAAGAGCAGGGATGGTTTTGATATCCCCCAGGAACCTCTGGAATAATTTTCTAATGATTTTATATACCTGAAGCATGGCCTCTAACAAACGGATTGCCTATACACACACCATAAAATTTTGAGAAAGCAAATGTTGCTGCTCATCTTGTATCTGTCAAGAATTCTTTTCCTTTCAGAATACCCTTTGCCTTTGGTAGACACACAAATCACACATGATAAACTCCATGTGTCTGGTGATTTCCAAGTAAACTCATGGTAACAAAAATGATCTAGTTAGATCAAAGAATATATGTTTGCCTAATACACTTGCCTGCAGGCATCACAACATTATTTATATACAGAATAAAAAACTTCCTTTATCAAGATTAATACAATAATAATGCTTCCATATATAACACAATCTTGACATAATAACCCTGTTTTTCTTAAGATAGAAGAAGGCAGGACATGATGGTATATGCCTAAAATCCCAGCACTAAAGAGATGGAGATGAATGTGAAGCCATAGCATGACTCAGAAGAAAAGTGATGGAGTTAGAGATTTCTTATAGGTCAGAGTTGCCTATGCATACATAATGAAAAAATGTATAGTTATACTTGTATAGCATTTTAAATCTTGCTAGGCATTATATATATATATATATATATATATATATATATATATATATACTGTCTTAATTAGATCTGTATCACTCTCTATATGGCTTGATCTCCCTCTTATACTGTTGAACAACACCATAGAAAGCTAAGCCAATGACATTTAACAGGGATACTTCAACACTCTCCCCACCCCACACACATACATAATGAAGGCTTTCTTGTGATCTGAAGGCCCAACCATACTTGTAAATTAAACACTCCAACAAACAGAAGTCTGAAGGATTGATTTTCTGTCAAGAAATATTAGCACCCTAGAGTCAAGACACATTCAAAGCAATCTCAATCCTCTCAAGTGGGATAAGACAACAATTTGCATACTTCCATGCTCACATTTTTTTTTCTGGCTAATGAATACACATGCAGAAGCAAGAGGACAGTGGCAACTCACACCTTCATTACATTGCAGAAAGTTTCTGCATCTCTATAGCTAGTGCAGACAATCGGCACCAAGCAACGCAGGGTCAGAAGTTGTCCTTAAAATAACTGTCAACATCAGCTGCCCAAATTTTACTTCATATTCTCTCTAAATAACTTTCAAAAAATTTACAGAAACATATGGTGTTTCTCTTTTCTTGTAAAATGGCATAATTATAAAAATCCCTAACATAAACTCATTTGTATAAACCTATTTATTTAATTTAGATACTCAATCATTATCACTTGACAAGCCTCAAATTCATTTTTAATAATTATAATTTAAATTTGAAGGATGCACATAAACCTATATTTAACGGCCACTTACATATGATTAATAGATAATGTTCTTCATGGAAGTAGAGTATAGTCTAGTTTTCTGGGTGCGAGTTTGGATAATATATATCAAATAATTTTAAAATATCAAGACATTTTTGGTAGTAGATGGTGAACTCTACCACCTAGAATCTACATCAAGGAAGTAATTTAAGATACAGAGAAAAATACCAATATTGAAATATTACTTATCATGTTCAAAAATTAAGAGGGGCTTAAATACGTAAATGTATAACAATGGCTTAGATAAATGACACCATTCCTGCCCAGTGATCTGTTTTTTCAGCACTGGAAATATACTCTTGAATTTCTAATACCTTAAGGAGAAAGTACTTTTTATTCAATAAAGGCACCGATATCTCACACTATGCTTTAATAGCAATCCTTGTTTTCTGCAGTATCAGTAAGCATTATTCCAAGTTACTGGGCTGATGGGAGAGCCTTTGGTCCTCTCTATAATTTTTCATAATGGATAGTTTTGTTCTTATAACAACAAAATGTTAGGAATAAGATATGAAATGTGTAATTTAATTATGATTAGCTGATAATTGAAGGAGAAAGAGGCCTGGCCTTGACCTAGAGTCCACAAGTTCTGATTCAACTCTGTTACTGTCCCATGGCCATGATTAGCTCCATTGTGTATGCAATGAGTAGAGTAGATCAAGTGTCTTCTAAAGATCCCTTTAGGTCATGCCATTCCACTGTAACTAATTAGGGATCCTTCCTGCTTATATGCACTCTACAAATATTTCAATAATCAGAATGTCCTGTCTGAGTAACTCATTTTTATTTGCAGGGAGTTGGCCTCATAATTTATTGCTGATCAGCTGTACATTTACACTTATCAGTATTTTACTATCTAAAGAATATTGGAAACTGGATAGAAAAGATAGCAAAGATAGCGATTTGGGGTGGGAATTATAGGGGGTTCTCTACAGTTAAGTAGAAAACTCATGTAAGAAAAATAAGTGCAGAAACTCTTATCTGAGCCACAGAAACATAGGAGTCAAAGCATTTTATAGTCACCCACAAGGTCTTCTTCATTCTCTGTCCATACTAATCTCTCCATTGTCCCCCTGCCATATGACAGAACTTAATTCACAGGACATTCATTTGACAAATGGTTTGCTAGTTAGCTCACAGAGTGTTCATGGGATCACGGAAAGGATTTAGCTTTCATCTTGTTGAAGGTAATGAACTGAGACGAGTAACTCATTTTTATTTGCAGGGAGTTGGCCTTATGATTTATGACTGGTTGGCTGTACATTTACACTTATCAGTATTTTACTATCTAAAGATTATGGGAAGCTGGAAAGAAATTACAGCAACCAACAGATGAGAATTACAGAGGGTTCTCTGACAGTTAAGTAGAGAGAGCGTGTAAAGAAAGCATGAATTCATAGAACTCTCTCATCTCACCCCTTTCCTGCCTTCTCTCCCTCACAATCCCTTCCCTTGTCTTTGGATATTACCAGCATGCGACCAGCTGGCTCTCGGAGTGGCCGCCCTCTTCGGCCCCTCCCACAGCTCCTCCGTCAGTGCTGTACAGTCTATATGCAATGCTCTAGAAGTTCCACACATTCAGACTCGTTGGAAACACCCTTCTGTGGACAACAGAGACTTATTTTACATCAACCTCTACCCGGATTATGCGGCTATCAGCAGGGCAGTCCTGGATCTGGTCCTCTATTACAACTGGAAGACAGTGACAGTGGTGTATGAAGACAGCACAGGTATGGAACTCATATACAAACATACATATACACATACAAGCACACACACGTGCATGTGCACATGCGTGAGTGCACGCCTGGGCAGGCTTACTCTGCCCACCATGAGATTCGTCACACCATACATACAAAAATACTCTCTTACATAAGCTTACTGAGAACTCTAAAGAAATTTTGGAATGCCTTGTATAGCTAATTCAACAAATTTAGTTATATTAAAAAAAAAAAAAAAAAAAAAAAAAAAAAAAAAAAACCAACATTGTCCTAGGGTTTTACTGCTGTGAACAGATACCATGACCAAGGCAAGTCTTATAAATGACAACATTTAATTGGGACTAGCTTACAGGTTCAGATGTTCAGTCCATTATCCTCAAGGCAGGAACATGGCAGCTTCCAGGCAGGCATGGTGCAGGAGGAGGTGAGAGTTCTACATCTTCATCTGAAGGCTGCTAGCAGAATACTCACTTCCATGCAGCTAGGATGAGGATCTTAAAACCCAGGTCCACAATGACACACCTACTCCAACAAGGCCACACCTCCAAATAGTGCCACTCCCTGGGCCAAGCATATTCAAACCATGACAATCATCTTATTGATATATATTGTGATCTAATTACAGTGCTAATAGTGAGATTTCATTAGCACAACTCTACTGAGCATGCGATCGCAATTGCAGTGACCTAATTCAAGTGTCTAACAAAAGTAGTTATTCTGTCTATCAAAAGTTATCACAAGCAGACAACAAGCAGACATCTAGTTAGACATTATGCCACTAAAATGATCCATTCCCTGGGAAAGAGATTGTGAGTCCCAGGGGTGAGCCCAGTACAAAATTTGGGAGCTTGAGTGGTGGCTACAGGTAGTACTCTGGCTATAGCTTGTCCCATTGCCACCTTACAGAACACTCATTCGCTGTTTTAAAACAAATCAATGTGCTTTGGTTGTTCTATCCATTTGTTTTAGGATTCAGAGTGGAATATGGCAGTTCAGCACCTAATCATCAATAGATACCTTCTCTGAACTTTACCCATTTGAAGTTAGCTTTGCTGGCACTTCCCCTATTATCTTCTGCTCACGTTTTAGGGTTTATCAGA
Organism: Arvicanthis niloticus; assembly: GCF_011762505.2. NCBI lineage: Eukaryota > Metazoa > Chordata > Mammalia > Rodentia > Muridae > Arvicanthis > Arvicanthis niloticus. The sequence goes on along the minus strand of NC_047669.1, from coordinate 69,645,432 downwards.
GCTCAGGCTCCCTTGTGACCATGTATCTGGTATGTGAGTGAGTGAGTGTGTGTGTGTGTGTGTGTGTGTTATGTATGCTGGCTGACATCATCTGTCTTCTTCAACTTTATTTACTCTCCTTTTTTTTTTTTCCTGAGAGAAGGGTTTCTCACTGAACCTAGAGCCCCTTGATTCCATGAGGCTGCTTAGGCAATGGGCTCCAGGGATCCTCCTGTCTCCATCCCTACCCCCCTCGAGCTGAGATTGCAAATGTATACTACAATGAATACTTTTTTAGTTGGGTACTAGAAATCCAAGCAACTGTCTCCATGCTTGCTCAGCAGACCATTTGCCAACTAAGGTATCTTCCAAGCCCTGACTATCTTACCATCTCCCTGCTTTTGTTTAACTGGAGTCAATGACTCTCCTTCATCTACATATTAAAGTTTCAAGTTTAGTTCACTGATGCATTTCCTCCACTGCCCATATACTGCTCATACGAACTACCCCTCCTTCAGAATCCCCAAGTTCTTTCTAAGTACTGTTTTAGAGCCTGACCCCTTCTTGTACTGAGTATGCTATGTCAAAACATCAACAAACACAGTTGTGTCTTTTCTCCATGTCAAAATTTATTGAGTAACAATACACTTACAAGGTGCAGGCAGCGCTTTCATTAGCAGCAATTTGCCAGAGAATCCCCCTTTTCCTTGATATTTATGGCTGAGGCAAGCACAGAGGGTTTTTTTGTTGCTCTTCATTCCAATTCTGATTATTAATGATAATTCTCAACTATGAGTTGTACATCACACAGTCAATAGGTCTCCATTTGAATATGTGTAATTTATAGCACGGCAGTAAAGGCTTAGAAAGGCAGGGGATGTCAAAGAGGACTGAGAGGACAAAGTAGAGAACCTGGTAGAAAGTTTCTAGGGAAGGTCTCTCGGGGCAAAGCAGTCTGAAGAAAACAACAAGAACCTAAACACAACCTGCGTTTGCAATATCTAGTAACTTAGGGCAGGACACAGACTGATCCCAGCGCTCAGATGGTGAAGTCATTCATTGTTCATGACCACATTCAAATGTTACCTCTCTCAAGCTCCCTAGGAGCGCCAAGGGAAGAGAAGGATTTTGGAAACTGAAGCATTACACCTTCCATATCAGAGAGGTGTTTACATGTCTATGACACTAGGCATTCCTAAATACTAAATTCCTAGCTTTGCTTAGAATGTGCTTCCTGTTATCGACCAGGCACATAGAAAAGAGATCAATAATTTCATGCACAAAGACTAATACCGTTGTCCATCTGACCTTTTCCCAAGAATTTAGAATAGCTTCTTTCTTCATCTGCCTGGTTCACAAGAACACTAATGAAATTGGCAGTGAGAATCAGCAAAAGGAGGCCCTTCCAAGCATTTTTTTTTTTTCATTTTTCACTGCCTTTTCCAGCAAGCATTAGCTCATGCTGTTCCCTAGAAAGAATGAGCACTACGCATCCTCTGTTCAGCATTCAACTCTGGCTCCACTTATGCTGTCTTATAAAGGTGACCATTATGATCAGAAGTACCCATTTATGTATTTTTCTATGCCTCATCTCATTTTAGAAACAAGTGAAAGCCCTAGGTGATTAGACATATAACTCAGAAATACGATATGCTAAGTAAATAGTACTGGAAAGGGTTTGCCACCAAAGGTTGTGTATTTAGTTTTACCTGCTTGATGTACAAGGTGACATCGTGTTAAGAAATAAACTCCACAAAGTATATTTAAAGAGCCTTCAGGTAAAACATTACAGTGAAACACAAGTGCAGTTAGATTGATTCGCGTTGCTGTGTTTGGTAAGTAGTTTTGCGAGCTAATAAAATCAAAGTAGCTCTCACTCTAGAGAGCTCACCTTGATGTAGTCACCCAAGCTTTCTACATCTCCAACAAAGCAAAATCATCTAAAAGGAAAATAAATTATACAAAACCCTGTGCTTAAGAACAAGTTCAAACAATAATGTGGGCATTATAGATTTTAAGGTATATGCAGACAAAATTTAATTATACAAAAATTGATGTCCTAACTACTTTTAAACACCCAGGAATCCATTCAGAGGAGCAGCCCCTTTGCACAGCAAAAACATCAGCATATCATTTCTTGTCAGTGTTGACCATAAAGTAGAATGACCTTTTTATCCTTGGTAGGCTCATCTGAGCTCAGATGCTCAATAAATACTTGTTGAAATGAATATCCCAAATGACTCTGTATGTTACCCATTAAGTTAGAGATGATTCATGTTAAAATGATTTTGCCTACAACATTAAAAATGTAAATGAATAATCAATTGAACCGTCAAATTGGAACCTAGAGGGTAAGCGGATCAACTGAGGTCGATAAAAGTAGACGTTCGGTGCCTGACTCAGGCTTCTCCAGTGTAGTAATTATCAAGCTATAAAAAGGAGAAAACAGCAAACCTGAAAGGAGAGAAAGGACTCAGGTGTGCTCAGCACCCACCTCTGCGACAGAATTAAGTACCCATTAAAGAACACTTTACTGGGATTTGTTTAGTAGGGGTTTGTTAAATAGCCTGAAGCCAGAACAGATGCTGTGGGACAAAATGCCCCATTACTCCCATCCAAGTCAATGGAAGCAGCATGCAAGTCTCTAAGGACAAAATTCAATTGACTCAATATTTGCAGGCAGAGGTCCTCTACAAGTTAGCGTATACAAGGGCTCTAGAGCGCTTGTAGGAAGAGTGAAGTTTTGACATGCTCCATCTCTCCCTTCCTCATTTCTAGGTGCTCACACCACTTAATTATCTCCAAGTCTCACGTGCTGTGGTGATGTGAGACATCCTAAGAACTTGCTGCTCAGAGGACCTCTCTCCAGTTCATTAGACCCCTGTGGAAGCCTGGCTTCTTTCCCTTAACAGGCAGCAGAAAGCTGAGAAGCTGAGAACCAAATGCAGCATGAAGTCTATTCAGCACTTTCTGCTTTCCCAAGACCTCATTCAGCCAAATGTAGCCTCTGCTAGTTATGTAGAGCACGGAGCCAGCAAACTTTTTTACATAAATAGCAAATGCACAGTACAGTATTGTAGTCATATGTTCTTGGACACAATTACTTTGCTAAGTGTACATATATAATATGTAGATGAGTGGACATGGTATATAATAATAAAACTTTATTTATAAAGGTATATATGCTTGGCTAGACCTGATCCTGAGCCTCTAGTTTACCCTGATATAAAATATAAAGATGCACAAGGAAGGAGGAGAAAGAAAGGAAGGGGAAAGTGATGGAGGGGAGACTAAACACATGTATAATCCCTGGTATGCTTCCTTTGACTGTGCTCTGACTGGCTTCCCTTTCCCAGTTGGCTTGCTACAAGCTGTTTGGTTTTGTCATAAAAAGACAACTGCTTTCTTTAGGTAACCTCTAAAATGTCTAAAATGAACACAAGTACAAAAATATAAATATATCTGTCTCCCTCTCTCTCCTCCCTCTCCATCTGTGTGTCTTTCTGTCTCTATGTCTCTCTATGTTTCACTCTGTCTCTCTCTGTCTGTCTCTCCCTCTCTCTCTCTCTCTCTCTCTCTCTCTCTCTCTCTCTCTCTCTCTCTCTCTCTCACACACACACACACACACACACACACACATGCATTCACAGTGTAGGCAGGGAGGCAGAATGACAGAACAGCCTGTCTACTCAATGATGGACACCCTTGTTATAAGCATTTGCTAGTAGCAAAAATATTCCAAACCACAAGCAAAAATATCTCTGACCTTTTGAGTGCTCCAGCCTGTTTATCCAAACAAAACACAAAAGTAAATATTTCATGTATAAATAGCAGGAAATGTTATGAAAAAAAAGAGAGACAGCAGCTAATGATGTTTGACTGGCTGGACAGGGAGGAGATTTGTAAATTTATCTAAGGATATCTGGGTAGTACTTAATAGTAAATATTTAAGTAGAATTCCAAAGAAAGAAAATGACCAAGCAATGCAAAAAGATACCTGGATATAAAATTCCAGCGGGAACAGCTGGTGAGAAGACCTTGAGGTAAAATTACCCTCCAATGGCATCTAGATGATTAACCAATTAAAAATCTTCCATACATAGGAGCTAAAGAGATACCTGAGTGGGGAAAAATGTTGTCCAAAACTGAGGACCTCAAGTTCAAGCACCCATAAAAAGCCAAGCATGACAACACAGTGCTTATAACCCCAGCACAGTAGAGGGATTAGAGACCCCGGAGCCTAGCTTGGATGTTCTGGCCACCAGCCTCACTGTAGCTTCAGTTAGAGATGCGTCTGAGGAAAGTAAGGCAGAAAGTGATAAAGCAAGACACCTGACATCTTCCTCGGCTTACCATGTGTGTGCATCGGTCCATGTACTTGCACACACACGTTTGTGTATTAAGCAGATACATCACACACAGACACACACAAACGCACACATAATCTACTTACACATAAATAAGGTGAAAAACCCCTCACATATCTTAAAGAATTTTAACATATGAATAAGGTTCCTTGGATCATTAGTCTAGACTTCATTAAGCACAGTATTTAGTCCCTACCCCAAACATATGCAGCAACAGTAGAAGGGTGCTTTTCATACAAGCTTTCCCTAGTCTCCGGCTCACCTTGTGCTTAGATCTCCTTTTACTGCCCAACTGTCCTGGCCCTTGCTTAACTGTACACATGTGGTCAATAAGAATGTTCAGGTGCAGAATATGTGTGTGTGTAGGGAGGGGGGGTGGTTAAGTGGCTGAATGTTTCCACTGAAAAAATAAACTGATGAGACTTTTGAAGAAGGGGACCACCATTAGTATCTACATATCTGCAGAGCAGGGCCATGAAATGCAGATTGACTAAACCCTTATTAAATATCAAGGGGAGCAGCTTTGGAATAATTCAAGGCATGAGTTTCTAACCAGCCAAATAGGACTCTTGGAAGAACATTTCTTGCTGTTTTAAGACCTTCTCTCTTGGCCTCCAACAATAGGGTTCTTGTCATACAAGAGCCTTTCCATGGATTGTTCACTGCCCTGTATAAGGCAAGATTTAGTTTCCCATGCTAAATAGACTACTTCCTGTAGGACTCATATTGCACCATACCCTCTTGACTCCATCCTATGAGAGCATTTTTTTCATATTTAATAATACTGTTCCATTCTGTCTGGATATACATTGAGTATTTACTACATTTTGTGGATTGTTCTATGCACTTGTAATTCACCAGTGAACCAAAATAAAATAGAAAACACTAACTTTACATACTATCTTCTATGAGAACTTAAAGAACAACCTATTTATTCACCTTCAACAAAGTGATTTTTTTTCAAACATGATAAATAATATGGGTGAGAAAATAGTAGCCTAGTAGGGAAAAATCTGGAAGCTAGAGTGCAGTTTTCAGTGTTTGGAACCATGTAACCTTGTGATAGTGAGGTCTGAGCAAAATGTTGAGATCAGTGAGTTAGATGATACCAGAGGGTTCCAGCGAAGCTAGCTGCTAATGCTGGGGAAAGCACGTCTTATACACATAGAGCTAGGGAAGAAGTGAGTGTGATTGGAACTGAGTTAAACAAGATTGGCGGTAGACAAGGTCAGGGGAGAGGAACTGATGGAGTCCTTGGCGGGGCACTAGAGACTCCTGGAAGAATTTGTGCTCTCTGTCGAATGGAAAGTCATCAGAGAAGGTATTGAAGAGAATCAAGTCAACAATATACTACTGGAGTTGTTGTTCTGATAAAGAAGTCTATGCAGGCAAAAGTGGTCATGGCAACTGTAGGAGACAAATTGCTCCTACAGAAACCAAGCCAGAAAATGGAGGTGCTAGTGGTGGAGTAAGAGAGCATCAAGCCCCAGGAACACATTAGAGGCTGGGCAGGCCTGACACTCTGAGTGTCTGAATGTGGTGCCCATTTGCATGTTTCTGCTGGACGCCCCTTTCTCTTGTTCCCATTTACGGTGTAACGTGGGGTGTTTGAGTGGCGGATCAAAAAGTGAGAAGTCTTTGAGAAAGCTATGTAAGCAGCATCATGGATATCCCCAACTTGTCATTTTCCCCTGCTTTGACAGCTTCCTAAAGCCGTCTTATGTGCGCATCAGTATTTTTGTGCCAGCATGACACTGACTTTGAAGTATAAAACTCTAATAAACTCAAGGCATTTCAGGTTGCAGACATTTGCCTCAATGGATGAACACAACAGGCATGGAGCGAACTCCCGTAGCTCTCCTAAAGTAGCAAAGTTTGGCTGGCATTTCAGTCGAGTCATATGTCAAGGAAAACATATTGCATTCCTTTGACATGAGACAAATGCCATACGGTAAGTGTATTTTTAAATTTTTAAGACAGGAAATCTATGATCTGTCTTAAGAACTATTAATGCTGTGGTAAAAGCAAGGCACGCTATGACTTCTCATACCTGTGAGTTAAAAAAATATTCTAGAATGATAATATCTCGAGACAGTGGAGGTCGGGAGATGGGGAGGTGAGTAAAGGTCTCTTCAGCTTTGACATGAGCTAAAGAACAGAGTTGCTATCCTCTGAGATGTAAAGGGTTGAGTACAGCTAACCTGTAGAAAGACAGATGGATATTGTCTTACTTTCCTGTCTGATCCTGTGGCTAAATTTTCTGACCAAAAAACGACTTAGAAAAGGAAAAGGGGAAAGATTTCTTTAGCTTACAGTTCCAGGTTACAGTCCATAACAATTCATTATTTCTGTGAGTCAAGGCAGGAAGAAAAACAGCTGGTGACATTCATATTAAAGAGGAGAGAGACGGGGGGGGGGGGGGCAATGAATATGTTTTGCCTGTGTCCTTCACTCATGAAATTCAGAACCCAGCTCATGTAATGGTACTTCCATACTCAGGCTGGGTCTTCCCATTTCCACTAACCATCAAGACAATCCCCCAAAGACATGCCATAGACCATCCTCTTCTAGGTGATTCCTCAACTGAGATTCTCTTTTCAGGTGGTTTTAGGTTGGTCTTAAAGTTTTACATCAAAGTTGCGTTAAATCACTGTGGTGGTTTGAATGAGAGTGGCATCCCATAGACCCATTTTCTTGAATGCTTAGTCCTCAGTTGATGAACAGTTGGGAAATATTAGGTTGTTTAGCTTTGTTTCAGGAGGCGTATTCCTGTTGGAGGAGGAGTATCCAGCAGGGCTTTGAGTGGGCTTTGAGATTTCAAAATTTCATGCCAGACCCTCCTGAGTCTCTTTCTCTCTCTCTCTCTCTCTCTCTCTCTCTCTCTCTCTCTCTGTCTCTCTCTCTCTCTCTCTGTCTCTCTCTCTCTTTCTGTATCTGTCTCTATCCCTTTGTCTCTCTTTCTCTGTATGTGTCTCTCTGTCTCTATCTCTGTCTCATCTCTGTCTCTTCATCTCTCTCTGTGTGTGAGTGTGTGTGTGTGTGTGTGTGTGTGTGTGTGTGTGTGTGTGTGCTTGTGTATAGATCAGTGGCTCTAGGGACTGGGGATTGGGGATTGAGGACTGGGTGGTCAGACTTACAAAGCAAGCACTATTACCTGATGAGCCATTCACCTACTCTCATGACACATATATTCTATTACCTTGGCCACTGTCCTGGAAAGCCTCCTCTCTGCTTCTACTGGATTTCTTTCTTGTTTACAAAATATTGCCGACACTCAGTCTCACATGAATATACCCATATAAAGACCTGAAGCTGGGTTTGCATATGAGATAGAATGCACCACATTGGTGCTTCAGGGTCTGGGTTAATTCAGTTAATGTAACATTTCCAGTTCCTTTCTTCCTCCTGAAAACTTCATAGTTTCATTCATCTTTGTGCCTGAATCAAATTCCAGTGCATACATATACATTCAACAAGGCTGAACTTAAAATGAGATTAACATACAAAGAGAAGTCAGAGGCTGAAGAGAATAAATCCTAAGAGAATATGTGGAGAAATGCAAGCACAAAAAAAAAAAAAAAAAAAAAAAAAAACAACTGGATTCTTGAATGCCAACATGTCACACATACCCTTGGAAATCCTAGCTAAATCATATAATGTTCCAACCATCCTGTGAATAGGTGAAATATCTGCTCTTAGGACTGTATTCAAATGGGGACTTAAGGTTTTTAATGTCCAGTAAATCCTTTTGCATTTCCACACAGCATGTCAGTGCAAATGAAGGGGATTCTGTACAGTCAGCAACATGGAAGAAACAGTGAAACCTTTCTTTTGCTGTGCATAACATAGCCCATTGTGCTGTTAGAACATCAGTACTGTTCAAACTATATGCCTGCCCATGATTCCCACTGAAGTAACAGAGGGACAGAGGGTCCTCACTACCAGGACCTAACAAGGCAAAAATGTACACTTCTTTCTTTTTCCCATCCTTGACTTAAAACTTCCATATATGCAACTCCAGCAACCTGACCAGAACTCTACAAAATTTTAGAATTCTGGTCAGGAAACAAGTCTTTAGGTATTGCAGGCAAGTGACATTGCTTTTAGCTATGACACATACTAAGAAGAATTCAGAACTAGCATATATTTCTGGAGTTGACTACAATATAATGAATCCAAAAATATTTGGGTTAAGTTCCCCCATGAGTTTCTTTGTGATCAAGAGATACACATTTTCTTTAGGCATGCCTCAAACCTAACCTTTCTGTTGTTGTCGTTGTTGTTGTTGCTGTTGCTGCTGCTGCTGCTGCTACTGCTGCTGCTGCTGTTATAATTTTGAAAAATCATATTCTAAAGTTTTGCACTGAGACATACTGCACTTCCCAAGGTAGTCTCTCATTTTCATTTCTTAGCTCTGACTTTTCCTTCCCTCTGGAAGATTCCCAATTTATACATAGATGCCCTTAAGAATCCTATTAGATGTGGGTATATTAATATACCCACACATTTGTGAAATGCCATTTTGCATGTTTCTAAGTTCAAATGAAGATGAAATTAACATTTAAAATGTATGATCTGATCTTCAGGTCTCAGTGGTTTATTACACTCCTTTGCACAGCGTCAAACCTAACTCAGTTTAACGAACAGGGAATTGGATTAAGACTCAAGAAAACGGAGGTGCTTTCCTTTTGAACTGAGACTCATTAAAGAGAATGAAAGCTACCCAGGAGTAGATTGCACTGAATGAGAATCTCTCAAAGCAAGAGGTTTCCTGAGGCAGTGCGAGAGGACCCCTGCATCAAGCAGAGTAGAGCTTTGACCTTTAAAGTCCCTTCCAATTCCTGGCATCTGTGACATTCTCAGGGTTGATCTAGACAATTAACCCCTCTGTGCCTCACTTTCCTGTCTGTGAGATAGCTTCCACACGTGTACACTTCCAAAGTGTATTCTGGGTTTAGTGAGCTATTTATGAGATGCTCAGACCACTGTAAAAGAGGGGCAGTGTAAATAGAATGGAAGGTCTGCTATTATTTCAGGACACAGCATCTTTACACATCACTGCAAATAGAAGGCGCTTTCTTTTTTCTCCATATGTTCTACCTCATGGTACAGCTCCTCAATATATGCAGATCAGCATTTTTCTGTGTCATATTTAAGCACACAGAGAACACAACCAATGTGCTTCGAACTGGCCATGTAGACATTTTTTTTAATGCTATGTGTATATGCAGCCTAGCTCACATTCATATGAAACAAACTGACTTTTCTCTTAAGTACTTTCACAGGTGTGGGTTTCTAGTCACATGCCTGGGGGTGAGGACTGGAGGAGGCACTAATGGGATTACCTCATAGTCATGATTTCTGTCTTAGAATGTAAAGGAACCTTTTAAGAGGGGTACAGTAAACTCTCCCACATTCTCATCCAGATGCAGCAGCCATTTCTACCTGACCAAATTCATTTTAGTCTTCTCTCCTTCTTTCAACCTAGAAATAACTCCAGGTGGGGCATGGTGGTACCCTCCGACAAGTCTCACTTGAGAAGCTGAGACGGGAAGATCAGAAGCTCTGGGTCAACCTAGACTATACAGCTTAGTACAATTTATCTCCCAGTTTCAATGTATAGAGATCAAAGCTCTGGGTTCACTCGCCAGCATGATAAAAGAGTATAAGATAAAACTTATTGTCTCTATGGAAACGCTGGAAAGGACCTTGTAGATATCCTGACTTTTTTGTGCACTTGTACATTATTGTGCCTGCTTTAGAAGCAGACTTTCTGCCTTAGAGCCACACCACAATCTATCAGATGTGGGACACTTAGCCGTGATACAATACTGTCAAGCAGACACATCCATGGATAACTCTCTTCCCCTAACTGCCCCAGCAGCATTCGTTGTATTTTGTTGTGACATCTCTTTAGTCTCCTTTGGTCCTGAAACTTCCTTTCTCATCTGTGACATTGGCATTCATGGAGAGTCAAGATGAGATCAGAGTTTTACCTGCCACACACTTGGATCAGCCTGGCCCACTCCTGATCTATGTTTCCTTCTAAAATGCCTCTACCTTGCTGGCTAAAAACCCACCAAATTCCAGTGTAGCAGGCATCATCTGCACAGTCTTGGCTGGGTTTGGTCACTTGCTCAGGGCAGACGTCCAAATGAGGAGGTCAGAAAGCTCAGAGGTACTCTTAAATCAATGTCCTTTCCCTAAAGTCATTATTTATTTAATATTTTTTACAATTAATTATAATAAGCATTTATTAAACACCTACTTAGCATTAATGCCAGATAGTTTCACATGATTTCACTGATCCTTACATTCATCTTATATAATGGTTAATGTTATCATCTTTTAAAAAGTTTTTCCCCAATCTGCTTTTATACTATTTTAAGTACATGCAAGTATTTAGGTATTAAGTATTAAAGTCAGTTCTAGGTTGAGGAACTAGCAATACAATAGATGCAAATAGTCAAGGAACAAGCAAGGCAATTAAGTACAAATAGTCAAAGAACAAGCAAGGCAATAAACAAAGTCCTGTGATCATTGTTTCTAAGAGCTTATCAGAATGACGAAAATATCTGAGCCTACTTCCCTGTCCTAGCCCAAAGTCATTTTCGTGTCTGAAGTCTACTTCTTTGTTCTAGCCTAAGATTTAGATTCCCGTCTGAAATTACTTCTTTGTTCTAGCCTAAAATTTAGATTCCTGCCTGAGATTACTTCTTTCATGCTCATGGATTGGCAGGAACACATATTTTTTTTGACTAGTCGTTAGAATGAAATGTTAAATGATTGATGGACTGCCACAAAATGCAAGTAATAAGAAAAGCTTTCGGTAAATTTTCTCTCTTGTAAACTGAGGAAAAGCCCTTTAAAATTGCAAATTACCGCATCATTTGCTCAGAAAGACTTGGCCAGCTATTGCTCTGGGAAGACAGGTGCCAAGTCACTTCTTCTACCTGGGATCTGTAATCTTCAACTCTGCATATCCATCCTTCCACCAAAGCCAGCACACCGACAGACCCAGGGAGGTCTCACTGGCAGATTTAGTGACAAGCTTTGTATAAAGAGAAAATTATCCCAACTAGAAATTGACCATCTGTGCTGCTCTTCTTCCTCTCTTGACATGAAAATCTTTCTTTTCTGAAACTATTGTGAAAATAGATGCTAACTGCATGCCAAGACAAGGTATGATGATTTTTACACTGGCCTAATATTTGCTTCCTCTGTTTGCTTACACTCTGCTTGCTGACACAGTAAGTCAATTGGTTGTGCCATCCATCCAGTTGGTTGCTGTGAAATACAAAAATCCAGCAGGGTCTCTGACTTCAGGGAAAGAACCCTATTGGGAAAGAGAAGGCAGGCTTGGCTTTAAGGCCTGAGCCTTAAAGAACTGCTACAGAACTGTCACCTCCAGCAAGTTATTCTGGCCTGATGTAGGTGTAAGCAGGCAGCTCTTTGTGTATGAAATCAAACGACAACTGATATTCCACTCACCTACTGGTACTTCCGTGTATGAAAACCTCCTCAGAGCTTTAAAGGCCTTGAAATAGAATGTGTTTGTCTTGCAGAGTTTTAGCATAGGCTTAGGATCTAATAAGCATCCAGGAACCATGTTCTCTTGAATGTGAATGAAAGCAGTGGAAATGGGTGCCTATCAACTTTAAATGCCAACAGGGTCCAGAGAGGAGGATGCACTTCAGGGTTGGCATTCCATTCAGCAAAGAGCAAAGGAGGACCTCCCTGCAGCATATGAAGTGTACTTTAAAATGTTTTCCCCATTTTATTTAAAGGCCACACAGAGTTCTCCTAGGTAATCGTGCTCATGTTTTCAAAAGGACAAAAGAAAGAAAGGAAGAAAGGAAGAAAGGAAGAAAGGAAGAAAGAAAGAAAGAAAGAAAGAAAGAAAGAAAGATAGATAGATCATGGCTGCAGAGCAGGAAGTAGGAAGAAAGGGAGAGAGGAAAACCAGCCCCTGCTTCTGTTTCTCCTGCTCATCAAACCATTTCAAACCTCTGTGTTCCCTCAGTGCCAATAACCTGTATTTATAAGTCAGGGCAGAGACACGGAAAGATGGAGCATTAGACTCACAAATAGTTTTAATCTATGGTTCCTGCTAGCGATCCTTGTAGGCCCGAGTAAGTTATTTAATTGCTCTGGGCCTTGGTTTCTGTATCTGAAAGAATAAATATGATAATTTGCTTCACAGTGCTGTTAAGAGGTTTAAGTAATGAAGCAAGTAACAGACATGTGAGTGTTCCCCTCCTCCCACATCTCATTCTGGGCAAAGCAACCCATAGGAAGAACAACGATATCAACCAACCAGATCCCCCAGAGCTCCCAGGGACCAAACCACCAACCAAAGAGTACACATGGAGGGACCCATGGCTCCAGCTGCATATGTAGCAGAGGATGGCCTTGTTGGACATCAATGGGAGGAGAAGCCCTTGGTCCTGGGAAGGCTCAACGTCCCAGTGTAGGGGAATGCCAGGGCAGGAAGGCGAGGGTGAGTGGGTGGGGGAGCATCCTCATAGAAGCAGGGGGAGAGAGGATAGCATAGGGGGTTTCCAGAGGGTAAATGAGAAAAGGGGATAAGATTTGAAATTTAAATAAATAAAATAGCCAATAAAAATGGAAAAAATGAAAAAAGAAAAAGGCACCTAATAAGCTTAAAAAAAAAAAAAAAAGAGTATTATAGTTTTGGTTCTTGACAGACTTGAAAGCAGTGAGAGTCCAGGAAGACCATGACTCTAATTTTGATTTCTATGAAAAGGGAGAGGTGTGTGGAGCGTGTTCACTCCTAACATGGTTCTCCAGCAATCTCCCTCTTCTCACCTCAATTTAACTCAGAAAATAGTGTCACGATAAACTGGCCGCACTTCAGAATCAAGCCTTGTTCCTGGTCCAGGGATGCCTTTCCAATATAAGCTGAAATAAATGGAACTGGTGAGCAGGGGGTAATACAAAAATAACAGGGAAGGAAGCAAATGCCTCATGTCCAGAATCCATGTGGCATCCTGTATCATGCATAGCACAATTTCCATACAATTTCCATCTGAACACTCATAAAGTTTAATATTCTCTGTTGATTACCTCTGGCTCACAAATCCAGGGAACTGCCTACTTTTTAAAAAAGTCAATTTTCCAATGAGAGAGGAGGGAGAGAGAGAGAGAGAGAGAGAGAGAGAGAGAGAGAGAGAGAGAGAGAGAGAGAGACGCCTTGCCATCCGGCAAACAGCAGTTAATATCAGGGTCATGCAAATGGAGCATTTCTATGGCTATACACCTTGCTCAGTGATGAAGTTCTATTAGAGAAAAGTGCAACCCATCCCAACCTGTGGTAAAGCGAAGAGTGCTTCAATTTGGGCTGTGTGCACTTTGTTACAACTACCAGCAGTTATATTTTACATCACATTTCTGATTTCATTATCACACACACCAAAAAATATCCTATAGTACATTTTAATCAAATAAGGAATTAACCAACATAATTTTCAGACAAATTAACAAGAGATATAATGAGCCTTTTACAAATAGTTTCTCGGGCCAGCACCAAAAGAGTATACAAAGCAAACCCACTAATTGGCTGGTAGACAATATGCCACAAATAAATATTTGATTATAAGTGTATACAAGTTAGCAACCCCTTGTATTCGTTGAGCTTTGAAAACATAACAAGTGTTGGGAATGGAGAGACAGACACTTTAGAAAAAAAGTGTTTCCTTCTCTTACAGCAGACCAGAGTTCAGGTCTCAGCCTTCATATCAGTCAGCACACAACTGCCAGTAACTCCAGTTCCAGGGAATCTGACTCCTTCTTGTGGCCCTTGCTGGCACCGGTCTATATATGTGCACGCACGTGCATATCCACACACATATTCACAGGAATCAATTTGTTCAAATACTTTTCTAAAAATGATAACAGGTGCTGTTTCATTGAGTACCTCTAGAAACTCCAAGCAAGCTTTTGTTTACTAAAGTTTCATAGTCACAGACTTGATATGCTTCAGACTTGTAGTGTTGGCTGAAAGGTGGAGAGAACAACTGTATGCAAAAAAAAAAAAAAAAAAAAAAAAAAAAAAAAAAAAAAAATTCAAATGCCCTTGGAAACATTGTGCTTCCAAGTCACACACACTCACAAATGGAAAATATCACTGCAATCTACCAGAGCAGGAACAATGACAAATAGGAAGTCAATAGTGTAACCTTTAGGTTGGTGGCCGCTTGATGCATTTGGGGAATGGTCTGCCTTTGACTGTAAATGGCAATAAACAACACAGATCCATCCTGTGCATGATTGCATGTCATTTTCCAGGTCTAATTCGTCTGCAAGAGCTCATCAAAGCTCCCTCCAGATACAACATTAAAATCAAAATTCGCCAGCTTCCCTCTGGGAATAAAGATGCCAAACCTCTGCTCAAGGAGATGAAGAAAGGCAAAGAGTTCTACGTGATATTTGATTGTTCGCATGAAACAGCTGCGGAAATTCTTAAGCAGGTAAGAGGTTTGGGGAGGGGGTAAAAAGATAGAGAAATGCATTTCATCTTTCTTTTTAAAATGTCATTTGGATTTTATTTTCATTTGGTGCAGCCTGGCACAGATACCATAGTACAGAGTGAGCCAAAGATGAATTTTCAGACCCCTTTTAAGGATCCAGTGGCATGATTAGTCCCGAGCCAATTGTGATGTATGTGTAGTGCTTTGTATGTGCATTTGTTTGTATGGAGGAAAGGGTAGCAATCTCTAAGTGAGAGAAAGATCTGCATTCTTTACCTCCTCTCCAAAAATCAAGCCACATTTCATGTGTGCAGTGCCTGACTTATATAGCAAGACCCCTTTGGCTTAAGCTGCCAGATTCTCATAGAGAAGGGCACAGAGCAATCTCAGCCCAAGAAAGATACTTCTCTTATTATGGACAATAAGCACTTTTAGGACAGTAAGCCTACATCTCCAGAGGATGTGGGTAAAAATGAGAAATTATGAAATCTTTCACAGATGAAAGATGTCAGTAATATTCATAATAATAAGAAGAAAGCAACAACAATTGAGTTCCTGTGTGCTTTCGTCTGACACTCAAGAAAGAAGATTCTGAACCTCTGAAAGATAAAGCACTGATCCTCAGTTCTCAGTTCGAAGTGACTCTCATTCTCAGGGACTTGTGGCAACAGCTGGATACATTTGGGGCTGTCATAGTTTAGGTACTACAGTGCTATAGCCAAGATTGTGGGTTTGGGCTAGAACTACATCTAGAAAGCATATAGGTGCATCTAGAAATACTAATCAGAAGTTTCAAATAGAATCAGTAATTTTAAAAAAATCAAAGAATTAACTCAGGAGGAAGTCAGGAAAAAACCATGTGTAGCCTTCATACTTAAGTAGATGTGTCATGTAAGCTAACGTTGTATCAATACTTTTAAATAATGCACACTATATAAATTGTGCACCGTGGTTAAAAACTTCAGAGGTCATTAATGGATGTCAATTTCAAGAGTGTATCAACAAACATCCAATACATGAGTGCTGTGGGTATTTGACTAGAAAGTTGTCTCCTGGTACAGTCATGCGCGAGAGCTCCATGGTTCTATGGCCACACTTGTGGAACGCTTCAGATATTGAGTTCCACATTAAAGCTATGATTGCATCAGAAGTGCATACTCAAGAAAGCCAACCATTTGTCTGTATTATCCCTGCATGGTTGTACTAAACAATTCTACTTAGAACTGCCTACAGTTTGAATACAGGTTTATTGCTCTCTGTTTTGTGTGTTGTAAGCTTGGCCCTTCCTGGGGTGTGTCTGAAGTAACGTAAACTTTAAGAAGTGGGATCTAGTGCAACATGGTTGGGTAACTGGGGTGCTGCACTCAGGAAGGATTCATACAGCTCTTCTGGAACTGTGCTTAGTTCCTTTCCAATCATGAACTACATAAAACAGAACATCACTGGCCTTGGCTTCCTTCCTCTCTCATGTGCACCTGTGTTGTGATGATACCTTCCAAGAAGCCTTCATCAGACTTCAAACAGATGGAGCTGCCCAATGATGGACTTCTGACTCCAAATCTGTGTACTAAATAAATCCCTTTTCATTGAAGGCGCCTAGCCATAGACGTTTATTGTGGCAACAGAAAGCAAAGTAATACATTCACAGGATATATGTAAGCTCATGGTGGAATCACTCAAGAGTTATTGCAAAATTTAAAAGGAGTCTCATCCGCATTGCTTCCTACCCCTCGTCAGCTTTGCATCTCCAATTAGGTGGAATTTCTGTAACTCACTCATTAATAAATGTTTAGATATCATAAAAAGAACTTTTCAGTAAAAAGTAACTATGTTTGCAAAGGTGTCAATAACTGAAGAACCTTATTTACCTTAAAGGTAAATAAGAACCTTATTTACCTTAAAGGTAAATAAGTCTTATCTTAAGGCTCCATCAACACATCTTCCCACTGGTGATTAAAGTATGCAATGGAGTATTGATAAGAACAGAAACAACATCCAAATTTTAGGTTCAGTTCTCAAGATACGAAAAAACAAGCCTTGCTAGGAGCCACTTACAGCCCCAAGGCCTGGGGCCTTGTGTTACATTCAAGAGAATGATTTTTCTAATGTGATTTACGTGGCATACCATCTGACTCACACAATTAGCTTCATGTTACCCAAAAGATAGGCCTGGAATAAACAGAAAAGGACTATGGAGAATCCTGGCTGTGAGACTTTCTTTCTTAATACATGTAATGATATCGCTTAATAATCCTTTCTTAGGAGTAATTGTTTCTATCAATTATGGATTATCTCTCTTTTTTATTCTACTTTGATACATTAGATATTGACTGTCATTTCCCCTACCTTTCTTCCTCTCAGTACCCCCACCATCTCTCCCTTTCCCCAGATCCACTGTTCATCCATTTCCCTTAAAAAAAAAAATAGTATGCCTCCCAGGGATATCAACCAAACACCACCTAGAACCTATTATATTGAATACTCAGGGTTGGCTATTCTGGTAAAATAATACCAAAGCAATTTATGTAGTTCTCTTTAAGTGACTCCATTAGCTTTGGGCATTGACCTATAAAGAGCATGGCAGGTACCTTGTCTCAGGGAAGGGAGGACTTGGGAATCTAGATGCTGATCCTGGTTGAATCATGAAAAGAAAAAAAGGGTGGGGGGCAGAAAAAAGGAGGATCATGTCCTTAACACTTCATGCTGATTCTGGTGCCTGGTTTCTCACGCTCTCAAGACCTCCATTCTGAGGTGAGTTTGGCAGGCTTACTTAAGAATGGGAGAAGCTGAAGCTCTGCTAGGTAAATAGACCCATATACATGGTTCCCAAGTCTCTGCCAAATAGTCTTTGCAGGCAGACAGATGTCAGAGGCTATGAAATCACGTTATCATGAAGGACTCTCTTTTGCAATGGACAGCCGTTCTGAAGCAAGTTGCTAAAATCATCTAGGAAAAACACATCCACTTGCTTCTGCTCTTCATATGAAGTTGGTATTAATAACTTTCTCCTTTAGTGTTTGAACACCACCACTGAGCACACTCTCCTGGGTAAATCTGGCATCCTCTCACTGTTCTCTTTACTACCCTGCTCTTCCCTCCCCTTTGTCACATTTCTCACTCGTTAATACTTCTTAAGAAAAAGGGGGTTAAATGCAGGTATTTGACATTTATCTGAAAGTTAAAAAAAATGAAGAGTCTATAGTTATTACTGGGCATGCTAATCACCGAGCAAAGTGATTATTTCTATTCATATTGAACAAGTACTATATGATGAGAATCTGAAAAGTTATTTCCCCCAAATTAGATGGAAATTCAAATGTCAAGACTTGATTAGACTAGAAAAGAGCACAGCTTTCTCATAAACATACTGTCTTGGCAAATTTCTGTAGTCACAATTTCCCCCCAGCAACTGACAGGTCATCTGGGTTCCTCTTCAAAAACTGCCGCCCCAACGTACTCATGATTCACTTTCCAGCAAGCGTCTTGATGTCTGAGAGCATGCTGGGTTTTTCTTCTGTCTACTCTGTCCCTTTCTTACTCCTCTGTCCCAAAGCCCTACTCCTCCCCAGTGACCATTACACATATACACCTGTGACTCTTCCCAGCCCTAGGGGATGTCGGCCCTCGTGGAAGCAAAGAAAATGAATGAGGGACTTGGAAGCCCTGTGAGTGTGTAAGGTAAATGACCACACTGGGACCTGCTGCAGAGAGGAAAATGAACTTTACTTGGGCTGATTCAAGGCTTATATAATTTGGGGGGCTGGGGGTAGACACATCCAGAATGGCCAAAGCTCACTGGCTGATGGCTTAGGGTACAGAAATGTCTCATTAGCATGAGGAAGCATTTCATGAATCTCAGATATTAGCTGAACATATTCTTATCAGGACAAAGAAAGATGATCCTGTAGTCTAACTAAGACTATACAATGTTCCTCAAGTAGAGGCATGCATGGGGTTTTGTATTCCCCAGACACAGTCAAATAAGGAGAAGTCCTGCTTATGAAGGGAGTCTTCCATTCCACCCTGGGCCCCAGAAAGGTGAATTTTGACCTTAATTAGCAGAGGTTTTTTACATAGAGTCATTCTTTTCTCATAGAGTTATTCTTTGAGGAAGTGCCAGATGGGAAAAGAGTTTCTATGATTGAAGAGAAGGGAAGGAAGACTTTATTGTAGGACTCTCAACTCAAGCTTCATTCTGGGCTGGGATTTAAGCAGCCATCTCATTTAATGTCCCTAGTACTCTGGCAGAATTAATAATATTTTTCTATTCCAATTGAAAACTGAAGTTCCGATATAATAATTCTATCTACAACATACATACATATTAATATATGTATATATAATACATAATAGTATGATTATTACATATAAGATTATTGTCATTATTGTATATTAATATCTGAAATATGGATATATACAAATAGATATAATGTATGCATAGATATAATATCTACAATATATCTATAATATCTACAATATGCATATATATGCATAGATATAATATCTACAATATACATTATCTACAAGACATAACACTAAGTCTTGAGAGATCAGAACCTGCATCTCTTTCTAGCCTTTCTATAAGACTGCAATCTCCAGTGACTTAGACACTTATGGGAGAAGGATATATAGAGGGCCTTATCAGATAGTGACCTTGATTCCTCTGTATTCCTTATTACACAGTAAGCACCAGAGGGATGGGGGCCTTTTAAAATCCTCACCACCTACTATATTATGTCACATAGTGGGTGCCTTGTGCAACTGTTGAATCAGAAATTCAGCACTAGTCACTGTGTTAGAAACACAGTCACCTGCCTGCACTGCCACACTCCTATTAGGGTGACAGCTCACTGGTACAGCGCTTAGCTAACATGCACAGGACTCTACGTTTAACCTTTTGAATTTGTACAGAAAAAAAAAGTTCACTGTATGCCAAGAATGCTGTACTTCCAACTCTACCAAGGCACATTTAGGCCAGTCATTCTTCATGGACTCAGTTTCCCCAGAACGCAGACTCCATTCTGTCCTGTGAGTAAGAAGTGAGGATGGCTGTGAACTTAGGGCTCTACTGCAGAAAATCCCGTCTGGCACTCTGAAAAGGGTCCAATTTGCTTTTAACTCTATGACAGAAGTGAGCAGAAGAGTCCCTTTCCGGCATAGTGGCCTGCATGTCCATGACTTTCAGATAAGAAGGAAGCCTTGCTGGGGCTCCATTCAGCAGGAAATCTGCAGTGGGCCTCAGGCAGCTTCCTGAGTTGGAAAGCTTTCCCAGGTGATCTTGAGCCTCTATTTCCAACTTAGAGAAGCCACTTTGCCTTTACATGCATAAGGGCTTCAGTGTAGTCTTTCCCCTATAATGCTTGTTGCAACAAATACATCATTAAGGTATAATTGAACCATAAAATATTTAGAATGAAAGTATTTTATAAAATTATATTACATTTTTCCTTTCTTTCCGTTCACATTCAATTGGCATAAGAACATAGTCACAAAGAAAATGTATTTTTTAAAGGCTTGGCTTTTTGCTAAGGAGTATGATGGCAATGCTGATTAATCAAATAATTCTGTGCATTGATATGTATTGTGCCCACAGGTGATGAGGAGGGCAAACAGGTGATTAGACAAGGTTCATGCCATCGCTCTGTCTCTCAGGACATAAAACATCACTGAGAACAGCCAATGCTGTGAGGCTGCAAACCTGTGCCTTCTAAGTGATGTCATAGTCTGTCTTCTTTAATAGCAGACATTCAGAGTAGGTCAGATACCATAAGGACTACTGTTGCTGACTACCTGTTGTATGCAAGGACCATGCTGAATGTACTTAATGTACCATTTCTTTGTTATAAGAACATTCTAAAGAAAAAAAGAGGAGGAGGAAGAAGATTAAAAATTCTCTGTACAAGAAAATGATTGCTCAGAGAGATTATGCAGCGTGGCTAACATCACACAGTCAGCAAGTAGTGAGGTGGGGTCTGAAAGTTATCTAAAAATTTAAACAAACTACAAATTGAGGTTGTTTCAGTTGCATACAAGATGTCAACTGATTATCAAAATAATCAAATCTACAGTACATGTTGAGCTAGCGTCTACTTCTTATATACAATTGTTTCATTTGATCCTCCGATAATGACTTTTTACTATGGCCTCTACTACATTCTTTCCTTGGTCATGGGACTATATATGTGTACTTTCTATAAAGGTAGAAATACTTAAAGTCATTCTGTATTTCAGCAGCTTTGCAACTTAAAAATGTTAGAGATGCAACAGCAAAAACAATAGCATCACAACCATAAACCTCTGCATGCCCTTGGAGGCAAAAGGAGACTCTGAAAACAAGATCACCAAAAATCTATCCAATGCCTACAAACTGGTCTGAAACCATGAACTCACTTTATAAACAAGAAAGGAACAGTAAGTAGAAACAGTCAGGACAAAAGTAGAAACTTGGGCAATCTATTTTGGGCTTTCCTCCAAATAAGTGAATAAAAAAACTTCTATGTATTTGGGGCTTCCTATTTGCTAGCATGTACTATTCATTTGACTAGACTTTCTTTTTATCTGCTTCAAACAGCCTCATACTACAAGTGAGAGGGATAGCAGAGCTGAAACTTCAGGCCAGGACCTCATTGCCCAAGCTGTTAACAACTATATATACAGCAATTTCTATATACACCCCAAAGATAAAATCTACAGGCTCCTCTTCAGCTTCATCACCTACAAGTAGAATTATTGGATTCTGAGCTGACTACAGAAGTGTTCAGCTTAGAGCATCCATATTTTCTCATGCTCATGGATTCTCTCACCAGTGTTAAGATAGAAAGAATTTGCACACTGTCTTGTGCTTAGTAGAACATCTAAGAAATGGGGAATTAATTAAGCAATATATTATCTTTTAAGTTCTTCAATCCCTTTGATGGTCTTTGAGCCAGCTAATTGATAAGTTCATTACTGTGAATAAATTTTGACGACATAATCATGATGTATCTCAATTTACACTAACTGGATGATAATTTGTAGTATATTATACAATTATTATGGCAGTACATTCTCATTCTAATTATGTTTCTCTCACGCTGATATTAAAGTGTGTTTACAGCCCTGAGCATACAGTTAGTTTTACTTAGAAGGAGCAGCTCACAGATATGAATGTGCTATCTAAATTATACAAGAATTAATTGACCTTCATAGATAGCCAACGATTTACTGAAAATGTACTCCATTCACACACATTCATATTATACAGGCTGCACATTTCAAGATTCTCCAAATCTTCCAAAAAGTATCTTTATAAGAAGAAAGAAATGTGTTTCTACTTGAAATTGGAAGCAATAAAAATGCTATAGATATATTTCTATGTATACTCCTCAGAAATGTGTTGATGCTTCATTCCAGCCCAATCAAAATTTGGCTTAAATAGGAAACAAGAATGTATCCTTGTGTGTGAGGGATATAGTTTAGAAAGAATCATCCAAATTGTGGTTGTGTATATTAAGTCATATCTTAAGACTTCAGTAGGAACAGTGAACTTCAGCTTACTTTAGCATTGTAAAGATACGTCGTTTCTGGATTTGCCTTTTTCTATGTGTAAAGGGGTAACATAACATCTCTCTAATTTTCAAATGAAGCATCAAGATTAAATAAGGAAAAAATATGTTGCTGTTCAAAACACATCTGCTTCTTCAACACTCCACAAATGAAAGTTTTACCAAAAAGTCCTCTCTTCCAACTTCCACACAACTGTTAACTAAACAGTTAACTAACCCTGTCATCTGGGTTATCTCATGACATATAACTTTTCTTTCTAGTCACTTAACACTTTTGGAGTGCTTTCTAAGTACTCAATACTACACTGTGATAAGAGAGGAATAAGATACCTTTATAAACCCCAGCCTAATAAATAAGCACATTGCTTAGTAGAGGATCAGTAGAGTTATTATTTTATGCCTTTATATACGAGAAATTTTACCTGCCTCAAGTTATGCTGAAAAATTCATGTATATTATGAATGTGGGTGAATGGAGTATATTTTCACTAAATTTGACAGTACAATCAGGGTGCTAGGCTGATACCAATATACAAAACATTCCACCTGCTGGAGTATCACCATTCGTACTGAGAGTGATTCCATGCTTCTTGATCCTGAAGTTGTGTCTCGGCATCACCCCTTATATTATAGGATGGCAGTGAGTCTAAGACCTCCCCTCAGTGTGAAAAACTAGGTCCACCTATCTGATGAAGCTAGAACCAGATCTTTCTCTCTCATGAGGCTAAAGCCAGGTCTTCACAGTAAATGAAGACCTTCATAATTAACATAGTTCAAAATGAAGTTCAAACCAGGTCTTCATATTGATAAATGTTGAATTGAGTATTTAAATTTAATGAAGATGGAGCCAAATCTTCATATCTGATGAAGATTAAGCCAGGTCTTCATATCTCATGAAGGTCAAGCCAGATCTCTGTCTCATGAAAATCAAGGCAGATCTTCATATGTTATAATATGACTCAACCCTCTGGGTATATCTCAGATTCTGTCTCTTTTCTACAGTCATCTTACCATCTTTGTTCTGAACTGACATCTCTAAACCAAATCTTCTTCCTTTTTCCCTCTCACTTATGTGCAGCCTCAAAACACTGTTCATTTTAAGTAAAACATCTGATTTTTCCCTCCCATGTTTAAAACCCTGAGTGTTGCTCTTACATAAGGCAGCACCTTAATAGAAGAAGACATATGACTTCATGTAGAATACATACCCTTGTCCACCTTGTTCACCTTGGATTACTACATAACAGCATCAAGTCCCCAGAAATATCTATATTAATCAATTCAAAATTTTAGAAAACTTAGAGAAAAATCAGCTATGATTTTTTTTTCAAAGAATATTTACTTACTGCAGTGGGTCATGGGACCCAAGATCCCATACATGCTAAGTAGGTGCTCTGCTCCTGACCTAAATGACAACAACTAACCTTTCTTAATGAAAGATGCACACTCTAAGAGATTAGATAGTTTCTCAAATTATCACCAAAAGTCTTCAAAACCACTCATAAGAAGACCGAAGTTAATTAATTCTACCATCTAAAGAGCTGTTTTAGCCCAAATCAATATTTATCTGAATGCTTACAAAAGGTAAGCATTCACCTTCTAGGTGAATATCACCTTCTAGGGCCTGAATCTTCACCAAAGATCAAAGATCAAAGATGGAGCTCTTACACTCTAGAGGCGTTCTCAGTGTCTGTGGGAAACTCAAGGGGCTCTTGTCCTTAAGACTAAACTCCAACCCCTGTGTATCTAACTTTACTCTAACCAAACATTTATTGTGGTTCTACTTGGGTTCCCAGAATGCTCCACAAATGAATTGTGTGAAAATCACACAATTTTATAACTGTGCTTCCTATGATCTACAACTGAACTAAAGTGCTAAGAGTCCCAACTGGAACCACACATCAACTTAAACATTATGACTATGCCATTAGCTTCAAGTCCACTCCCTCTGCATATGAATGAGTGTGTTATAACACTCACTAAATGGCAGTGATGATGCTATGTTTTGTAGTGTAGAATCAGGTTAAAATAAGAAAACTGTTAGTTACTATAGATTAGTGGTCTCAGCATTAGAACATGTATCCCCTGCAGGATATGTAGCGATTATGCATGCCTACAACACACACTGGAGCAGATATATCAGAATATTTAAAGATGCAACTTCACAAATGGTACTTTTTATTATTATATTTTTATTATTTGAAATAATTTTTTTTAATTTAAATGTGTTTTGGTTATATTCTTCCCTTTTCCCAAGTCCTTTCAGATCTTTTCCCCTGTCCTACCCACCCAAATTTGTAAGTTGTGTTTCGAAAATCAAACAAAAACCAAATACAATAATCAACCTCCCTCCCAAACAAAACTATAACTAAATAAAGCTCACCAAAACACAATCCATTATATGTTGGTCAACTACTTTTGAACATGAGGCCTTCCCTGATGTGGTTGACATATCCAGTGTCACTCTATTGGAGAAAACTTACTTTCTGATCATCCCTTACCCAGAAGGTACACATGGTAGTTCAGTTGTTAACCTTTACCCTAGCACCACTGGTACTTTTAAAGTTCCTTGCTTCTTCTAAATGTTCCAGTCTGCTAAGCACATTACTAGGCAATGGATAATTTAGTGATCACTATTGAATGCCCATTCTCTTGATCTCCTTTGAAAGGTTATTTTCAGATGAAGTTGAAATAAAGTTTTTATTACCATCTTTACACAAAGTGCCTATTACGGAGAGCTTGTGTGCCATGTAACAGGTTCACTTTTCCATCTAAATTGTGTTTGCTAATTTTCTTCTACCGTATCCTTCCTAAGACATTCCTGTTCCATGGGGTTCTGGCATTTTAGGAGATTTGTGCCTTAGATGCATGTCATCTTCCCAAAGCTCCAGTCCCCTGTCTTTGCCAGATGGCCTGTTTCACTCCACCATTCATCACCTTCTTTCCCTGCTCCGTTCTCAACCATCTGCATCCTTGAACAGCACGATCTCATCTGTTGAGCATCCAGGTGAAGTAGTCTATCTCGTCTAGAACACTCTCTAAAGCTAACGGAAACATCACCTGTTTCCACTCCATTTATTAAAATCCATTAGTGTCAGCTTCTCCTTGGAACACACCACTAGATACAGAAGCTTAAGAAAATGTTAAGACCCAGAGACACTCCAAAGTAGTGCGGTGAGTGCTTTGCGGGATGTCTTTTTCTTTTCTTTGATTTATCTTGTAAGCAAGAAGAAACTGGGTTGACTTTGTAAATAGTATAATGCTGTTGTCAAAAGGAAGCACATATCTCTGGGCTCTCTATAAGTTCAGTTTGTTTACAGGCACTTACTGTCAGCATTTGCATGCAAAGGGAAGGGATAAAAAAAGAATTAGAAATGTACCAACTTCAAATGAAATATTTATTTTTCTCTTTGATGAACGTATTTGATGCTCACCTACAGGAAGCTGTGAGTTTTTATATACTGTAATCGAGGAAAGATTAGAAGAAGGCACTTGCTTTCTGTTCTTACTGTAACACACACACAGTACTTTAAAACAACAGAAGTCTTGTAGCCATTCTGGAGGTCGAGTCTTGACTGAAGGTGGAGGCAGGCTGCTTTCTTCCTAGAGGCAGAGACAGGACCATGCAGCTTCTCTTTTCATCATTCAACACATCTTGCTTTGAATCCCTCCAGCACATCATTGCTTACCTTTTGCTTCTGAATACCACTTTCAGCCTATACACTCTTGTTTTCATGATATGAGGTTTCCTGTGTCCACACAGATAATTCAGCGTGACTACTTCAGCTCTAAATCCAATAGCCCATAATGTCTATGGTCTCTTTTGCTGTGCAAATAAGCATGTGAATATGTGCTCAATTCGGGGTGTGGACACATGTACATCAGTCTTTGTCAGAAGAAAATGGAATTCTTCCTAACCTCAGGGGCTTTGGGACCCACTGCTATCTGCACTGTCCTTTAGAAAAATAAGTTGATTCAATGTGGAAAAAACACTGACAACAAAAATGTATCAAAAGATTGGCTTATACCTCAGTTATTCCACTGATGATAGAGAGTGCAGCCATGTACCCTAAGAACTATTGCATCCAGAGGACTGTACAGATGTGACTGTAAGTATCACAGAAGAAGAGAGGCACCCTAGAGCCCAAATTTTTATCTTAAAATTCTTCCTCTGTTTCTCGGTGCTATCCCACTGTTTCTGAAGATTGTTATGTAGAAAGAGCTTATTTCTGTCTGGGGTAAAGTCCTTACTTTAGCTACAGTACATGTTGCACACTTGGAAGTTATTCATTTGAAACTATTGACTAGAAACCATGTCATGATGGCTGGAACTTCATCCTTCTATTGAGAAAACTATAAAAGTAGCAATATACTTCACTTTAGTCAATATAAACTTCCAGGACATGCATTTTTCGAAGGAAGAAACTGCAATAAAAAGCCATATAAATATTACAAAACCCCTCAAAATAGCGCAGGAGAACTCCAGGCTCCATTTTAGGGCTTTGCTACTGCAGACACAGAATGATGGTCATTATTTGTGATGCATTGATTGCCCTTAATGATGGATGTTGGGAATGCATATAGAATATTTGAGATTGCTGCCTCTGTAGCATGTCACTGCTTTCTGAGAGTAGAGCAGAGTGAAGGTCTAGGACCTTTAGGTCTCAGAGATGCTATTGGGATGCTTGGCTCCTTCTGTCTCAGGAGATGACTCTGCAGCCACAACAAGCCTTATACCCCTATAAATTAGGTCTGCTCCACCTAAATGTCAATTAGATATTAGAAAACACAGGATCCTATGGACTGCTTGCTGCTCAGTGTACTCAGTGGCCATTCATCAAATTCTGAAAGCTCATCTTTGCCAAGGACAACAAAGTTACACCAGGGCTACTATACAGAAGGTTCCCAGCAGTTGCAGAAATCTCACAAGGCAGCTGGACTAGTGTGATATCACCATTGTTAACGAGCAGTAGCTGTGTGCCAGAGAATACCAGTATTAGTTCAAACATTAGAAATGTCATTGTAGGATCTAAATGGCATTGAGCTTTTGTTTTGACGTATGTCGAGCAATTCTAGCTACAAATAAAAGAACGCATAATTTGTTTTCTAGAAACAAAGGTATAGCCATGTAGCCTTTCTTAGTTCAGTACCATGACACAGAGAGAGCCTCCAAAAAGATATACACCATCCTTTCTCCTTTTGGATTATCTGACTAAGAAAGATGCAGTGTCCTAAGGTTACAGATCTTGATTCTTTTGTTATTAGTCTCTTTCTAGTTCTTAAAATTGATCCTCAAGTAAAACAGAATATGACTTAGTATGAAAATGTCATTACTTGTATTTCTGGAAAATGAAGTTGGTCAAAGGACTTTCTGCTCCACTAACCCAACTCCACTAGATTGGAACAGGCAACCACTATTCTTTAGGGAAAAAATAAGGTATCCAGCTTTTCCCAACCATGATTATTTATTTACAGCATCTTCATTCTATAAAGAATTGGAGCAGCCCAGAAAAAGATATTTGAAACAGAGTGATAGTATCTCCTAAACGTAGTGGACAATTGGAAGGGGAAAGTTGATTAAGAAAAACATGAACCTGGATGACACTTGTCCACACAAGGATGCATATATACCTGTGTTTCTAACTGACTTCTAATGAAGAGTCTATGATTTATGCCTTAACCTTCCTAGAGATCAAAACAAACCTGTTTACAAGATCACTTGCATGACTCCTTGTATTTATGAAAGAAGAAAAAAGGAGCTTATTCAGAAAAACAAAAGCTTCTCCCAATGCTGACAACCATTCAATTAATATTCTAGAGTTAGAGAGGTGGCAAATGTCCTTATCTTTCCTATCTTAAGGCTAGATCTAGGAGATGCCCTCATGTAAGCACAAGGGTCAGAAAATACAATCCTGTCATGAGCCCAGAAATTCAATAAACAAAATTAATGGTTTCCAATCTCATCTTCCCATCATTCCATCTTCTGCCCCACGTCCCCCAGGCTAACCTTAACCTTACAATCCTACTGCCTGAGTCTGCCCAGTGCTGAGAGCTCAGCCCTGTGCTTCTATACTTCACTGAATTTTTAGTTCTCTCTATGTCAATGACGTGATATCAAAACCTACTTGATAATAATTCTGTTGGGGGAAATAGTATTAGAAGACCATATCAGTGTAAGCAATTAAGGAGAATAAACAGTAAAACTGGATATGACACAGCTAATCCCACATTTGATATACAGCATTGTTTGTGATATAATGTTTTGTGCCAGGATGATTTAAAAGGAAGGTAAGCTTGTACTTAGCAATGATAAATTGGTGAAACATGCACAATGGTTTCAAATACAAACAGAACGATTTCCTTCTACTCTAACTTAGTAGTGAGAGCACCACTTCTCAGTTCAGCAGACAAACAACACAGCATAAGAATTCTGAGAAGGCGCTCATACAAAAAGTCAGTTCTGGGAAGAACTATTAGAAAACTCTCCATGTCACAATTATAGTTTTTATTTTTAAAATTAACATTTATCCCGATGTAACATTTTTTTGAATCTCTTCCTGACTTTAGCTGAAGTGCCAACACCTAAAGAGAATGTCATGGAATGAAGACAGTGCATTTATTTATAAAGCACACTCTCAGAAGATGGGACTCTGTATCCCAGCCAGCCTAGAGGCCACTGTGAAGGACCACTGTTTAAAAAGTACCACTCTTGGAGCTTGTCATTTTTCATCTCTTGGGGCTTGTCATTTTTCGTCTTGAAGGTGTTCTTTCATCTGGTTCTGGAATGTTGACAGGCTTATGATCACGGGCTCTGCACTTGTTTTATAATTTCTAGGAAAGTCGGGACAAAGGCAGAAAGATATGTAGCCAAACATCTAGATAGGAAAGAGAGCAGAGAACTTTGTGATACAACAAACACCAAGTGCCCCTGGAGAACCCAATTGTCCCTTTTGCAATCAGAGCAGCCTGACAGCTGCTACTCACTCTATTGCCACACCTCATTTCTATCACCGACTAACACATGGCAAATGAATATTTGCCTCCAGGAACTATAAAAACAATAATAAAATAATGACTTCAGTGATTGCTTTTCTTTTTTAAGAAGTGTTCATGTTCACAACAGGGGATCAAAACCTTCTACAAAGTTCAAAAAGAAAAAATTTGTCAAATTGAAAGCTGTAAACTCAGGTGGAGCTATATTTTAGTTTCAATTCCAGATTCCTTTAATATTTTAAACTCAGTATCCAGCTTCACATCTTAACATAAAATTTACACAGTTCCCTTTACACTAATAACCAAAATGAGCACTTGGATGCCTGCCTGACCTGGTAGTCCAGCTTTCTATAATTAAATGATCTAAGAAAACTGCTAACAAGACCTCCCCATGCGTGGCTTTGAATGTTACTAAAGCAAGTCCACCTTTAAAGAGTCCTTCTGTGTGTCTGATCTTGTTAGTACCACAGGACCAACTCAGATGCTATTAGCTCATAAGTCATAGTAAGAGCTTCCCATCATTCATCTTACTTTTAGAGGGTATAGTTTCACTAGCCCCTGTTTTCCATGCTAGCAGGGGTGTCTCATGAGTGTCCATACTTAGTGCTGTCTTTAAATACATCTGTCACTCCTTGTTCCCTTTCATAGAAAGCCATGCCAGTTTGCACAGTTTAAGCAGAACCCCTGATAACTTGTACTGTCTTTAGCCATACTTTTTGAATCCATCACTTTAATCCAGGTTCTGAATATCTTTGTTCTTCACAGCCGAGGTACATGTTTCCTATGGATCAGCAGTGCTCCATCATCTTACATACTCCATGAGAGGGCTCAAGAAATCCTGACTTAAAAGCTTCCAGAAGATTATGACTTATATCCAGGACTCATAAGAAGTGTCAGGGAAAACTACCTCAGAAATGTAGCTTGTGAACTTTGTATTCATTCCAAAACCAAGAACAATAAGTAGCATACAAGGACCATTTTTGCATACCATAGGTAGCAGACAAGTACCTGCAATGGGGAAGATAATGCCCTGACTTAGATAATGTAGAGAACCATTTCAAATATTTTTTTTTGTGCATTGAGCACAAAAGTAGATTTTCTGCTTCATAAGCTACCTACCTACCACTACCATGTCTCTCTCATGGCTACCTTCCTCTTCTCCCACAAAGTCAGAATTTCTGGAAATATAAACATCCTAAAGAGATAGCAGAGAATAAGTTGTAAGAAGCATATTTTCTATCATCTGTGAAATTTTGATATATGGTAGGTATGTATGTACATGAATTTGTGTGTGTGTGTGTGTGTGTGTGTGTGATGTACAATCAAAAGAGGAACAAATTCGGTAAAAAATGAAAAGGTCAGTGGGAGTTGGGGAAGAAGAACAAGCACAATAATATGTACATGTGACAATGTCATAATGATACTATTTTGAACATTAAAATAATGGAAAATAAAGAAGTATACAATAAAATGTGCAACAGAATGTACAATAAAATTAGAATGGTTCCCCTAACACCAGTGTCCTCTAGAACTAAAGATTGCTAGAAACATTGATGCCTGTTAACTCTAAGATACTCTATACAATGTTGAAAACAGAAAAGGTGATGTGAATTTTGTCTAAGTTTGGTCCTCATTTATTTGTGAATTCAGTTTGTTGGGTAAAATGAGACATAAATGGTAATTTTTCAGAGACACATTCAGCTATAAGTCCTCATGCGAATACATCTGCATACTAGCATTGCCATGTACAATGACTTCTAATCTGAGAAAAACATCATACTAAAGATAAAGACTAAGCAATCTCAACATCTAGTCTAGGTAGTTGCATTTGGAAGACTAAGACACAGAAAAGACAAAATCTCATGTCATGATGCACAGTCCCAAATATAAAATGTGTTCGTCAGAAACTATTTTTATATTTGATCATCAGAACAATTACTTCAGTGTGAGTCCAACTGTATGATGATCTAAAGTGAGTTGTCCAGCCACTAACTGGCCTCAGGACTCTGATCTACTGGGTCTGAATTTTTCTACATATCTCTGCATTCTGTGTCCCTGGGTTTTTACAGCCATGCTACTGATGTTGTGTTCCGTATTCTAATCTACTTCTGATTCTTTCCCCCGTGTCTCTGTTGCAGATTTTGTTCATGGGCATGATGACTGAATACTATCATTATTTCTTCACAACCCTGGTGAGTCCTTCCCCTCAGAATGTGGTCCACACATTCTTTCACAGACAGCTCCTCCTGGGTCATAGCCCAGCTATTCTCAAGGAGATTTCATTTCCTAAGACTCCTTGAAACCCAGTATTACTGGGCATCAGGTATCTGTGTGCGTGTGTGTGTGTGTGCTTGGTTTTTTTTGCTTTGTTTTGTTTTTGCTTTTGGCTCTTTTTTGAGTTTTACCATAAAGATGATCAATGTGTGTACATCTGAAGTGTGATGAAATGTCATTAGACAAAGCTATTCATAAAGAAGCACCAGCTATAATTCCTATATTTGTTCAGAAAAGTGTTGAAGTGTTACCTGCAATCCTTTGAGGTGAGAAAGCTGCACTCCTGCCTATGTCCAGGAGACAGCGGGGTTAAGACAGTCACCTGGGGAGTGCCTGGGAAAGTTTCAAAAAGTGAAGTTATGGAGGCACTGTGCACATTGAATGTTCTACAGCATTAAGGAAAACAGTGGTTCAAAGCTTAAGAAGTCCAGAAGAATGTCTGACTCTTGAAATGTTGTGACATTACTGATTGAAAGAGGAATTATCTAAGTCATTTTATACACCAAAATTAGAGTATAGATCTTCCTCAGTTGACCTCAGAAGTCAGTCAACACAGTCTTCATTTACACTACTTTTCCAGACATACCTGCAGAATAAATTCCACCTCCTTACACAAGAAGCAAACTGAATCAGCCATTTTTTTTTTTTTTTGTAATCTTTAAGGGCTTATCAAGTATAACATACCCAAATTTGGGGTAGGATGGTCAGTAAGGTTTTTTTTTTTTTTTTTTTTTTTTTTTTTCAAATAAAATTGACAAGCTAAGTTGAAGAGTGTGGAGGCCAAAGGGTTTGGAACAAGGAGCAGAGCTTTCATCTTCTCTCTTACTCAGAGCAGCAAATGCTCTCAAAGCATCCCTGGGGCCATGAGGGGTACAGAATGTATCATACCATGAACTTGTGGTGGGGATGGAGAGCAGAGTGGAGTGCAAGCTTCTACATCCTGTTGAGGACCACGCTACCCCACGCTTTGGGGCTACTACATTGCTGTCCGCACTGCCCCACGCTTTGGGGCTAAGTGCTCTGGTCAAGAGAGAGTGGGGATGGAGGGGCAAGAGACATGAAGAATGGAGACAAGACAGGGTGTGTGGTCAAGTCTCCTTTACTGTCTCCCACAGACTATATTCACACCTCCTACTGGCCACCACCACTACACCACTATAAGGAACTCCTGGGTATTTATAAGCACACGCAGGGGAACACAGGTGAAAACATTTTACCACGTGCACCATGCAGCTGGGGTCACTAAACAGCAAAACAAGCTATGTGGGATAAACAATATATTTATCAGAGTGTGCTTCAGCTGTTGTAGGCTTTTGAAAAACAAGTCTCTCATCAGGGTATATGGTTCCAGATGGCTGCAAAGTTGATAGCTGCTTTCTGCTTAAAGTCGGCTCCCAACAACATCCACGTTTTGCTGATTGTGTGGCTCTGTGTTGCTGCAAAGCACATCTATTCCTCTTTCAGAATGGTAGAATAGATTTTTTATCTATTCACAGATGTGGCTCCTCCCTGTAACCAAGTGAGCCAGAATATTGCAAGGCTGTGTGGCCTTTGGCCTCAGAACATTCTTCCAGCCTCAGCTAAACACGATGTAGAGAGCTAGCTTAGGAGCCATTTCAAACCCTGAGCCCTAAAATCTTGGGAAACTGGTCCTTAATAAAAGTTATAAAGTCAGAGCACATTGTACAATTTTTATTCCGGTCCACTCCTTTCTCTCCAGATCTCCTCATTATACATTCACAAGGGATGGCCCAAATAAGACATGAAAGTTCTACGTTCTGTCTTACATAGAAACCCCAAGTTATAAGGAAGCTAAACTCCACATACATTTAATATATTCATCATAGGGGATTGAGCACACATGCTGAAATTTTGTGACTAAATAACTTTCCCTCTATTCATTGAATGTGCTGAAAAGATTACTTACCCAGGTCTTATTTTTTGTATTTGCTTTGTGTCTCCCTACAATTTGATCTTCATTCTATCTTATACTGCTTTCATATTCTAGCCAACTTTGGCCATAAACATTAATGAAAGTTTCAACAGTAAGTTAGTGCAAAGGAAATAAAGATTTTACACACACACACACACACACACACACACACACTCACATACATGGGTATATTATAATGTAGATATTATTTTTAAAAAGCAGTATATGGCTAGAGAGAAGGCTTGGTGGTTAAGAGTACAGACTGTTCTTGCAGAAGACTTGAGAGTTTGGCTCCTAGCACCCACATTGGGAGGTGGGGGACTCACAACTGGTTGGACTCCATTGCCAGAGATCAGATGCCCTCTTCTAAACTCGACATACACCTTCGTTCAGTTGCACATACCCACATTCAGACAGACTTAGTTAAATTAAAAAAATAATAAACTAGTAAATCTATATCTAAAAGACAGTAGAGCATTCTTTACCCAGAGCTGTCGGTGTAGGGATGCCCTAGTATGACTCTACTGTGCAGTCCAAGTTATCCTGGGAATGGGCAGCAACTAGGAGACATCTTCAGAAGAGTGAATATACTGCATCTTCTGCAAATGCAAATCGTGAAGGAGTCTGGGGACACTGCCTCCAGTAACCGCTGTTCTCCCCATAGTTGGACCATGTCAGACCCTGTGTCAGAAAGCAGTTTCATTGCTATCCGACGTCTCTAAGAGCTTGCTTTTTTTTTTTTTTTTTTTTTTTTTTTTTCCTGTTAAGTGTTATTCTGGCTTGTTTGGCTTCTTCTCAAATGTGGAATATTTTTAGTGGCATGATTTTACTCTAAGCTTTTTATACATAAAAACTGAAATGATCATTCTGCTTTAAATATGTATCTACTGATAACTCTCTGGTTTAGATCCAGCTTCATCCATTCCCGGAAACACTGGGGTGGGTTAGGCAGGTTTTCTGAGACACTGTCAAAAAGGAAATGAGTCTCCTGTAAATTTCCATATCCCATAACCACGGGGTCCAATATAATCTCTTTTTAAAGGCCCTTATTCTGAGCCCTTATCCAGTGAATATTCTTTATACTCCTGTTGAAAGGAACAGGAGTTGTCATCAGGGAGCCTTAGGATGCCACTTTTCCCTCCTAGAAGTCTCCTTTCTTCACATGCATATGCAATTTCCACATTTCACCTCAGCAGCATGGCTCAGAGCAGCCTGAAGCAGCAGCTGTACTGAGGGGATTTGACACTGCCATTGCCCAGTTCTTTCTTTATGGACTTTTCACCACTGGATACTTTTTTTCTTCAGCTATAAAATGAAAGCACAGAGGCAAAGAGATGGAAAGATCTCATCCAACTCCTCAAAGACTGTATCCTAGGTAGAGAATTCTTAACTTTCAAAATCATGTCCCAGGTCCAGGACTAGACAACTTGTTCTTCATTTATCCAAATTTGATGTTCTTTTATAGACAGGACATTATAACTCTCTCATTTGAGGTTTTGCCTTTTTACTGTTTCTGTAATCATTTGTTTTCTTTTATATAAAGATTGCCAATATCACTAATTAATTTCTACTTCCTTTTTACTGCATAGGACTTGTTTGCTTTAGATCTGGAACTCTATAGGTACAGTGGTGTAAATATGACTGGATTTCGGTTGCTGAATATTGACAACCCTCACGTGTCATCCATCATTGAGAAGTGGTCCATGGAGAGGTTGCAGGCCCCACCCAGACCTGAGACTGGTCTTCTGGATGGCATGATGACAGTGAGTAGTTTTATTTTATTCTTGATATATGGTTTTATTTATTGTTTAAGAATTTCATGTAAGTATGCAAAGTTTTTGATCAAATTCCACACACTGTCTGCCTCCTCCTCCACCAGAATTCTCTGACTCACGCTCCACCAGACTCCCTCTGCTTCCCTCTCTACCAGGATTCAAATCTTTAGAGAAGAATGGCAATGTGGGCAGAAAGATTATAAGAGACAGTGTGAATAATTTTAATGAAATCTCATGATCATGTTTTACTTTGTAGAAGTGAAGTCAGCATCTATGCCTTTAATCACGTAAATCGATGGTATTATAACATATATCTTGAGAGAAAATGTGAAAGAGATAAAGAGGCTTATTATCTATTTGGTAAACATGTGTATGGCTCTTCTCAAAAGCATAATCTTTATCATTCTAATCGAACTTATCAAAAAATTTAGGTTGATATCATCATTGTGCAAATTTTTAGAAAGGATCTGGAACAAAAGAAAAGTAGTCAGAGAGTGCTCACTATAGGAGCAGGTTTCCAGGAGGGGTGCAAAGGAGTGAGAAACACCCTAGTCATAGGCATCCCCAGAACTGCAGAA
The DNA here is from genome assembly GCF_011762505.2 of Arvicanthis niloticus. Classification (NCBI taxonomy): domain Eukaryota; kingdom Metazoa; phylum Chordata; class Mammalia; order Rodentia; family Muridae; genus Arvicanthis; species Arvicanthis niloticus. The sequence continues at coordinate 69,609,500 of NC_047669.1, read as the reverse complement.
GCAGGTGTGGACACGTACTTGGCCTGTGAGGTCACATCCTTACCATCCCAGCTGCATATGGGCACCCTTCTGCTGATGCCAAGGGAGCTTAAATCCAGCAATATGTCACTTGTGACACAGACGCCAAATCTGTCTCTTTTCAAGTCAGAGGTAGTCGCCTCAGCAGAGACTTGTGCACTGCCTCATGAAGAGCTTCGAGGCAGCATCGTTTGTCTCATGCTGTTGAAGGTATCAACCCTCGATTTACTTCTCTAATGAGGCTCCCTGGGTGATGAAGAAAATAGAAAAGGAATAATAATTTTTTTAAAAAAAACCCACCTTTCTTCCTATGTAAGAACAGTACTACTAAGGGGAAAGATATTGGGAATATGAGCAGGTAATAGCATTTTAAATTGGTGTAATATTTCACCCTCTGTCCCCATCATCCAGAGAAGCACTTGCTTTTAAGATGCAATTTCCTGACAACTGAAAGGTATCATCTCACTGAAAAATGAACTTCGAACTTCCTCTTTCTTTTTTCTTGTGAAGAACAAATGAAGGAAATAAATGCATGAATTAAGTATTTCTAGATAGTTCTGTGTTCAGAGTCCCTGACTGTTTTTGCAAGCCTGAAATAATTTTTTTTATTTTAAAACACACAGTGAGTCTGGGGGATGATAATGGAAAGTGTGTGGTACACACGAGCCTTAGGTGATTTGAAGCAGTGCTTTGGATGGAAACTCGTAGAGAATAGCCAGAGAGATCCTAGATTTCAGGAACAGAAAGGGACTGTCCTTCACTGGTTCCAGGAAGATTTCTAGTGCAGGATGACCTAGCTCTCCAATAGGTCTTACCTGTGCTCCATGTGCAGGCATAGGCAGTGAGAACTGGAAGCTGTTTTCACAAAGGTCACAGGTTTATGCCGAACACTGATTATCCATCACAAGAGTGGCTCAACTGACTGAAACCAAAAGTATCAGTGTATTCACTTTTATGGAACTGACAGAATAATTTGTATATATTGAATAAGATGAAAATCACATAACATGGAAAATATAGCCTTAAAGTTTTCACAGATTTTTTGCTGGCACAAGATAACACTGCTCCCTGGTGTTGTTGCCAGCCTCTGGAGTTAATGGCTCCCCAATCAGCAGAAAGAATAGAGAAAGCTGGGAGCTGGTGGATACAAGGTGTCACGTGTCACAATCTGTCTAAACATACCCATCCTGACTAAGAGGTTTCAGACATGCTTATATTTATAATAATAATGATAATAATGATGATGATGATGATAATAGTTAGGGTTAGAGAGATAACTTAGTGGTAATCTTCTGCATACATGTGTGACAAACTGAGTTTGAATCTCCCAAACATACATAAAGCCAGGGGCAGTAGCATGCATCTGTAATCTGAGCTCTCCTATACTGAATTGGAAGAGGAAAGTAATAGAATTATCAGAGGCTCCTGGGCTAGCTATCCTGGAGTTCATAGCAGCAAACAGCAAAACAGGGGAAGTGTCTCAAGCAGGGTAGAGAGTAAGAACAAACACGGGTGGTTGTCCTCCTTCCTATATGTGTAGTGTGTGTACACACACAGAAACACACAGAAACACAGATACACACACACACACACACACACACACACACACAAATTGTTTTGATGAAAAGTGAGAAACTGTAATACCGGAAGACAGTATTTCACAGAACACTGTAAGAGCAGGTACAATAATTAATTATGCCAGGACACTCAGTATGATCAAACAAGAGTGGTAAAGCACAACACCCACTCAAAGGTGGGCAAAACAGCATGTGGATTTTGAAGTTAACGTCTGGAGTTAAATTTGGAAGGCGTACTTTCAACCAATATTTATTTAAAGAATCCACATGGAACGTCTCTCTTTCTGTTCTACCTAACTGCAGCTAATTTGGAGACTTAGAGACTAAGTCATGGGAGAGATAAGGAGATATGTACAAGGATGTTCAGTGACCCAATTGGAATCAAAGAGAGCATACCATGACCCCAATTCCAGGTCCAATGCTAAGTATTCTCTAAGTTTAACCTGCCTCAATCAAAATGTCTTCACTATCCCAAGATAAAAACCACTGGCTATATGTATTAGATCCTAAGTGTTTACTTATTCTTCCATGCCAAGTACCTGTGGCCCTAACCTCCTGCATCTACTTCTATCCAGGCTCCTTAAATATCTCTTCACTAGCAAGGTCTTCTGTGAATTGAGTTATATTTTGATATCTTCCTCTGATATTTCCTTCATCCTTACCTGTTTCAAATTTTTGTCTAACCCTTGTAACCTCTTCTGTTATATTTTGATTTGTTATATTAGTATCTTTCTCTATGAGAATACAAACATTTAGAAAGAAATGCTTTCTATTTCTGTAATATGCTCTATCCCCAGCATTAGAAAATGCAAGGTACAAAAATACTTTAATAAGAATGCATTTAGTAAAATAATTTGTGCAGAAAACATATTTAATGTTTAACATGTTTCTGCCAAAACAGATGTTTAAATGAAGAGTATTCATATAGTCCTGAAATGTTTCTCTAAAAAGCCAAAGTTCTTACAAGCAAGAAGCACGCCTTATTAATAAAGAGGAAAGTACTTGTCAAGTAATAAATGATTTTTTTATTTTATAAACTACCATTATTAATGGAATTACCTTAGTAATTAAATTAAAGGCATTACCTTAGTAAGTGTACTGATTTGTTTTAGCTGTCAACTTGGCACAACCTAGAGTCACCTAGGAAGAGGAACTTACAGAGGAATTATTAGCGCAAGGTGGTGTGTGGCATGTACATAGGAAATTTTCTTGACTGTTTATTGATTTAGAAAACCCAGCCCACTGAGGGCAGCACCATTCTCTATGCAGAGATACTCTGGTAAAGAAAAGTAAAAAGGCACCTGAATAAGCAAGAAAGAAGGCAACGACCCACATATTTATTCTCTCTCTGCTCTTGATTTGTGGATGTAATCCTTACAGTTATTGGCTCGACTTCCCCCAAGATAATGGACTGTAACCTGAATTGCAAACAAATTGACTTTTCAAGAGAAAAGCAACTAGAACAGTAGATGATTATAAACAATTCCATTGGTATAATAGAATTGTATTCGCTGAACTTGTGTATATCATCCTGGTATTCTCCCTGACCCAGTGCCTGTATCCACTATAGGCATTTTCTTACGTGTGCCCCACACACTTGTAGACTATACATGTGAGCATATAAGTGTTAGAAAATAATATAATGGGGAAAATGAGGTTTGACTTACCTACATTTTTATAATTTTCTAAATCCTATAATTTTTTACACTAAAACATTCTCAAAAAAATATCATCATACATGCCAAAACATATCTATATCTGAAAATAGAGAAATAAGTCATACCCAAGTTCAACTTAGTTGAATCTAGACTTATAAACAGATTTATTTAAAAAAAAAAAAAAAAACTACCTTAAGAATTGAGTTAACAAATTTTGCTTAGCTTAGGTCTAAACAGTGGAATGCATGATTTAAAACCATCTGAAGACTTTTTTTTTAAGTATTTTTTTCAACTGGAGTGTTAATTAGCTTACCTAAATCTAAAATGGCTTTTGTAAAATGTTCTTTGTTTCTTTTTGCTTTTATATTTTCCCCAGCACTATAGGCTCATTTTGGGAGTGAAATAGCACATATTCAAAATGATTTTTTTTTTCCTGATTGTAGATCATGATGATATGTGTTAGTTATTTGTGTTGCTGTGATAAATGAATGTAATCAAGGGCAGTTTAAGCAGGAAAGGGTTTGTGTGTACTTACAATTTTAGAGGGAGAGTCAGTGATGGTGGGGGAGGTATAGTGAGAGCCTACTGAAGCAGGAAGATGAGAGAGCACAACTTCAACTACAAACACCAAGCAAAGAGAGTGGACAAGATGTGGGACAAGACCAAATTCTCAAAGCTTTTCTCCAGAGATATACTTCCTCTTGCAAAGATGCACTCCCTCGCCAAACATTGCTACCAACTGTGGGCCAAATAATCAAATACCTGAGTCTATGGGGAATACTTACCATTCAAACTCCACAGTGTATGATTCAGTAATGACAAGGAGACAGAAACCACAGAGCCAGGTCTGCCATTCTTCCCAGCTCACAAAGTACTCATAATATGAGGAAAAGTCAGGAGCTTCAACCCGCTCTCCTACATCTAATAGTTCTGTGATTATGATCCACAGGAAAGACATCTTTGGCTAGCCACCTTGAGTCTTCACCAAAGATTCCTAAGATAAAAGATAATAACCAACTGGATTATTAGAAAAGGCAGCATTTTTCTTGATAATGGAAACCAGAGTTTAGGTCCTGGCTATGTTCCCAGAGAAAGTGACCTCTCTAAGTTCATTTGCTGGTCTGTAAACCTGTATAATAGCAACACAGTGTCATTCACTAAACATAGTAGATACCATAACAGTGCGTCTAGGGTATAAGAATGATTTTATTTGATAACATTTGCTGGTTTCAGACAATAAAGGAGCAAAGAACATTCTGACATGCAAAGGTGTAGCCGACCCTTGTTCTGAATGACTGATTTAAAAAAACACTATGAGATTATAGTGTTTTGTCAACTGAAGTGTTAATTAACACATCAAAAGTTTGTTTCCTTGAGAAACTAGAGCAGAATTACTGCATTATTTATTTATGTTCTTATTTATTCATGAGACACAGTCTCTTATTATGCCATTTGCTCAAGCAAATCTGACATTTTTTAACCTAGTATGACTAAAGGCATTTTCTATGGCATGTACTGGGTCTACTTATAATCCTCTTTCCCCTATTTTTCCTGGTCCCTATTTAAAGCTAACAACTACTCATTGAAACTCAAATCATACCAACCACTCTGTCAAACCTTCAGTGAACCTGCTGGAGTTTCTTTCCTACCAACAGAATTTTTAGACTGCATGAGCTGGTCTTTTTGCCCTCTTCCTAAATCCATTTCCAAATTCCACCCTGCAACGGTGCATCCTACCGGCTGCCAGCTCAGTGCCAGTACAAATGAGCAATGCTTCCTCCAGCGCTTGGGGTTCCCTAACAGCATGGCTCCCACAGGTTTGCACCATCAGCAGAGTTCCCATGGACAACTTCTCCAAGCCTTCCCTAACCTATGACCCTTTCCAAATGCAGAGAGTAAGGAGAAACTCACGCCTCTTGCCCATTTGCTCTCCAAAAACCAAGTTTTCTTCCCAGCATCCCGATTGGTGATACAATATGCCAATTGTCCTTGTCTCTGGGGTGATGGGGCATCTCCTTGCTTTGTGTTGGCAGTTACCACCGTGTACTAATGCTTTGTTACTTACACAAAGAACACTGAACTCAAATGAGCTACTATATTTACAGTGACAGATTATTACAGAACAAGACGAATAGAAAGTGAAATCAACAAAGGAAAACTTCACACATGCCAGAGCCCTTACAGGCCTGGGTTTTTTAAGGGTTTTTTTTTTGTTTGTTTTGTTTTTTTTACCATTGACACTCTCCAGAAAGTGCTTGACTCCCAGCAATGTTGTGTGACTACACCTGTGAAGTGTTGCCAACCAGGAAACCCACACAAGCATTTATGTCCAGGAGTATTATGAGAAGTGAACCAGATAAGCACAGAGCACCCACATAATTGACCTTGGTCTGCAACCCTTTCACACCTCAAATTGATACAGCTTAGCCCAGCACCTCAGACCAACAAAAGGCAACATTTACCACATTCATATTTTTAGCATTTAAGTGTTGCATGGCCCAGACTGCAGAAAATAGAATCTGAGATATTTTCTCACAAACCAGAAGTGAACCAGTACTTCCTTTTGAAAGGTACAGGACACCCCAAATCCACTGAGTTACTGGGTTAACTCTTTGCTGAAAGCTGTTCCAATAGACAAAACATTATGTGTTTCTTATTGGAAGCCAGCTTTCTGTATGTGTATGTTGTTGTGAAAAGATTTTTTGAGGGAGTATTGAGAAATTTTACTTCACCCAGGCTCTCAAGATACAAAAGATGAAAGTGAAATAGTGTCTTCTGCATAAGAATAGGTGTCTTAGTCAGGGTTTATATTCCTGTACAAAGCATCTTGGCCAAGAAGCAAGTTGGAGAGGAAAGGGTTTATTCAGCTTACACTTCCACATTGCTGTTTGTCACCAAAGGAAGTCAAGACAGGAACTCACACAAGGCAGGAACTGGGAGGCAGGAGCTGATGCAGAGGCCATGGAGGGGTGCTGCTTACTGGCTTGCTTCCTCTGGCTTGCTCAGCTTGCTTTCTTATAGAACCCAAGACTACCAGCCCAAAGATGGCAACACCCACAATGGGCCCTCCCCCCTTGATCACTAATTGAGAAAATGCCCTACAGCTGCATCTCAGGAGGCATCTCCTCAAGGGAGGCTCCTTTCTCTGTGATAATTTCAGCTGTGTCAAGTTGACACACAAAAGCAGCCAGTACAATGGGTGATTGTATACATGAATTCACATTACCTCTAGATCCCTAAATAATACTTACATAAGATCAAGCCAGTTATCTTCCACCACAAATGCGTTTATGAGGGTCCACCCTTATCTGAGGAGTTATTGACACTTCATGGAAACTAATGGGAGGAAGTCAGTTTTCTTTAAGAAGTGGCCTACTAAAGACTGTGCTCCAATGGATGGCCTACAGCCATGAGCATGTGAGCATCAGTAATTGGACTCATTGGGTTATAAAAAAGAAATAAAACACTTATGAAATCGAGACAAAGAGATGAGGTCTGGATGATTCTATATGGATTAATTGGAGTGTATATATGATCGAAATACATCACACACACACACACACACACACATATATATATATATATATGAAAAGATAAGCTAATTTTTAAATGTTTCACAATTGAAGGATATATCATGCATAAGTGATATGTTTATAGTACTGGCATGTAGCACATTGTCAATATTTTTGTAGCCTTTATCAAGCTAATGTTGTATTATTAAATTATTGGACAGGATAGGGCCACAGATTGTACCACCAACTTTAAGGATCCAAATGTTGGCTTTCTCACTATTAGTTTATAGACACCATTTAATATTTTAATTTTCTTTCCATGAAGAGGAAAAGAGATGAAAAAGGCTCTTGTTTCCCAAGAATTCTGAACAGGAATAGATGTGTGACACGTGCTCAGGAAATGTCCACTCTCACTGCAGATTCCTATTTTTTTATTGGTTATTTTATTTATTTGCATTTTAAATGTTACCCCCCTTCCCAGTTTCTCTTCCACAATCCCCCTATCCCCTTTTCCCTCCCCCCACCTCTATGAGGGTGATCCCCTACCCACCCACCCATTCCTACTTCAGTGGCCTAGCATTCCCCAATCCTGGGTCATCAAGCCTCCACAGGAACAAGGGGCTCCCCTCCCAGTGATGTGATATCCAGCTGAGCCCTGTGTAATCTTTGATTGGTGGTTTAGTCTGGGGAGCTTTGGGGGGAGTCTGGTTGGTTGATATTGTTGTTCTTCCTATGAGGTCTACAGTCTTTGCCCTAACTTTCCCATTGGGGTTCCTGAATTCAGTTCAATGTTTGGCTGTGTATATCCACATCTGTATTGGGCCAGCTCTGGCAGAGTCTCTCAGGAGACAGCTATACCAGGCTCCTGTCAGCAAGTACTTCTTGGCATTCCCAATAATGTCTGGGTTTGGTGTCAGCAGATGGGACGAATCCCTATGTGGGGTAGTCTCTGGATGGCCTTTCCTTCAGTCTCTGCTCCACTCTTTGTCCCTTCATTTCCTTTTGACAGGAGGAATTCTGGGTTGATATTTTTGAAGTAAGTGGATGGCCCCATCCCTCAACTGGGGGCCATGTCTATCCACTGGATATGGTTACAAAGTCAACCTGCCAATAATTCACTTTCTCCAGATTAAATCAAATAAGGATAGCAGAATGGTGAAAAACATGAGGCAAGCAGGGGCTAACCTCTGGCCATGTAAGAGACTAGCAGTGTAGATATTTACCATCTAACATCCACAAGACTTGGCTCTGTCATTGATAAAATGGATTATATTGATCTTGAGTCAATCAAAATAAAATTATGAAAGCTCAACCAACCATCACTGTCCCCAGTATCAACCTCACCTTTCTGTGTCAAGAACATAAGTGAAAATATTTCTATTAAACCGAGGTATTGTATGGTTCTTGTAAAAGTGCATTTTGTTTTAAGGTATATATCAATAACTCATGCTGAGAATGTTGATTAAACTAGGTCTCTGTAGCATAGAATGTACTTAGGTACCAAAGGTTGAATTTGAACAGTTTTTCCTTTTAAGACATCCATATTGCTTTTAATTGAGTGACAAGTCTTAGAAATAAATTGACATTTCAATGACTGAGAATGTTCAGAATAATATGGGTTTAAATAGAGTTATTTTTTGCTTCAAAACTGATGAGATGAAAGGTGTAGCATTTATCACTTAAGCTCTCGTTCCAGCTCCAACCTGACATAATTAACCTCAAACAGCAAAAGAGTCAACTAATAACCACATACATTTTTTTTTTTTTTTGCTAGAACCTGGATTCTAGGTTTAACTCTGTCAATTTTCTAGCTATATACATATGTGACTCCATAAATCAATATGTTTCCTGAGGTCAGTTTTACACATAATAAGTAGCTTTATCTATGGGTTCTGCTTACTTTGGAGAATTACTGAGAATTTCAAATGAGGTAATATATTTGAAGTTGTAAAGAAAGCCCTCCAGTAAAATATGAGGGTATTATGAGATTTTTATCCCCAAAACCGCAGGGCAGTATACTTGACAAAATGCTACGAGTGTTATATAAAATTTAGAAAGTGAGAAGAGTTTCATGAGGGAAAGAAGCAAAAGATAACTATTCTCAAAGAGAAATAACAAATTTCAACCTCTACCATGGTAACTCGAGGAGGCAAGTGCCAGCTTATTCTGGTCCACGCACCTGTATCTCAGAGAGCATTCCTGTGCTTGCCACTCACCTTCATATCATGACTCTAGCCTCCCTCCTCAAGTCTGACCAGTGTAAGTGACCAACAGGAGCATCACTAATAATAAGAGGACCTATTGGCTCTACTAGCAAGAATTTGTTCTCTATAAAATACAAAACAATACAGAAGAAAAGAAAAAAAGAAGGAAAGAAGGAAGGAAGGAAAGGAGGAAGGAAGGAAAGAAGGAAGGAAGGAAAGGAGGAAGGAAGGAAGGAAGATGCTGAGAGAGACAATATCTATTATTGAAATACTGTGTCTTAGTACATTTTATCTCAAGGTATTTGACCTCAACACTGAGCTTGACATAGAAAACAGTCCCAAAATATGTTCTTGGAATACAATCATTTGTAGTCTGAGTTTTTATTTTGCCTTGTTTTTAAGAACTCAATCACAACTGTGGGATTCCAACTTACTTTGAAGTGTAAAGTTTTCTTTTGTAGAATAATAGCTGTTGATGACAGAACACTGTTTAGCTAAAGAACAAAAGGTCTTTAAGATCAGATAAACAGCAAGGAAGGAATGTCGGGTATATGGGTAGAGGGAACCCATGGAAAGTGAACTGATGGCATGGTGGATGTTTTTCTCCACAGACTGAAGCAGCTCTGATGTATGATGCTGTGTACATGGTGGCCATTGCCTCCCACCGTGCCTCTCAGCTGACTGTCAGCTCCCTACAGTGTCATCGACATAAGCCATGGCGCCTTGGACCCAGATTTATGAACCTCATCAAAGAGGCAAGTAGAGACTCCTCTTAGCCTATTTGCTTAGCACCACTTAATGTGTCTATTTGATGCGTTTCTAGTAGCATGGTGATGCCAACGGAGGAGGAGCCACTGCCAATCAGTCTTCTCAGATCTCAGTGACAGAAGTTTGCCTATAGGAACTACCCTGTATTTTCAAATATGATGCTGCAATATTCAGATAAGCTACTAGATCCTAATACTACCAACTGCCTTTCATTTCATTCATGCTTCAATAACACTGGGCTGTCCACACATAGAAACTTAGACGTATTGAATCCATAAGGGATGTTACTTCTCACATTATGGGTCTTTGGGGCTTCCCACGGCTTAGGCTTTTCAGTGCTAAACAAAGGACCTCTTTATATTAATTTCCTCTTTGTTGATAAAAGAAAAAAGTGTGGCTCTGTTCAAAACTTACTCAGTGTCCTACATGTTCTTTAAGAGTACCGGATATTTAGCAAGAGACTGTTCGTTACTAATACTCAGGTATTAAAAGCTATCCCTGCCTTATCTTGTTCTCTGGTGCAATTTAAATCCCCTTCCCAAGACCCTTGAGAACCCCAAGACTCTTAAAATATGTGTACCTTTGGATTATCTTTGAGACCAGCATGCACATATGAAAGGAGGAAAAAAAAAAAAAACGAAGAATCTTGGGAGCCGGAAATCTGGCTGAATATATACAATACCCTGTGATATGCTCTAAAATTGTCTCCATGGGATGCAGAAGTTTATTCTCCCGTGAGGAGTATCTTCTTCCCTACACATTCTGGAGAAAGTCAGAGTGGGGCACACCTCTAAGTGAGAAGCATAGAAAGGGGCAGATTACAAAGGCAGAAGGCTGGCTGCATCCTGAGGGAAGCTACCAGCTTTGGGCTAGATCTCTGCTGGTCTTCTCAACACCCAGAGAGCACCTCTCCTGCTGTACAATCTGCTTCCCCTCACAGGCTGATTCTAGTTCATAAAGGTAAGGACCAGAGAGAGGTTATATGTAAGAAATAAGATACCAAGCACTAAGGGAGGACAGCTTTCAGGGCTGAGCAAGGTGTGCATTTTCAGATGCAAACTCTGCCCTTTTTAAGATGGAGTAAGTTTTTTTGTTTGTTTGTTTGTTTGTTTGTTTTTATGTTCAGCTTCCCTTTCTTATTCTGTCCCCACTGGCTGCCTAGATATAAACCCCAACTCCCCTAACGCTTATGAGCAATCTAACAAGGGTTAGATACTTAACCTTCCTGTGTCTGGAATTTTCATCTGTAAATGGGAATAGACCGTCTATTTTCTCAGCATCATTGTACAGAAATTGAGTAAAATTACTGCTTGTGAAGAATAGTGAGGGGGTCCAGGAAGCATTTGAAATATTGGCTTTCCTTAGCATGAAAACACACACTTATAATAGCCTCATTCAGTTTACTGAGAATGGTGCCAGGGATTTAAAACTGGCAAAACAACAAAGAAATCACAAATAGGCTTGAAATGAAATGCCCTCTCTGACAGCTACATAAAAATGACACACTGCGGCTAATAGAAAACTGTCACATGGCTGCCTCTTCTCCCCCACAGTGATCAAAGTCATGTCCTGTATTGCCATCCTGATTGTCTTGATCTTTAACAAGAAAACACCTGGTTCCCTTTTATCTCAAAGCAGTGAGAGGAGAGGCTGAATCCCTAAGAAAGCCAGAGATCAAACACCCAGAACCATCCAAACACCCTTTTGCTTCTACTTCAGCTGCATAAGAAGGTGAAGTTGCCAAGCCCCATTTAGGTATATTTAAAGAAATAATGAGTCCAAAAGAAGGGACCACGTGGACATCAAGAACACATTTTCTATTTTTGTACTAGGAAGAGCAAACCCCTCACTCTCAGGATCCATGGTTGGGAGCAAAAGGAAGGCCATCAAGGGAGCATTAGAAACATCTGTCAGATCCTTCCCATCCACACTTTGGCTCCTGAGTCACTCTGACACGTGTTACCTTTCTCAGGGAAGATGGCATGGTGGTAGGGTAGGGAATGAAAACTAATGTCCCAGGCTGTTGGAAAACCAGCAGGGAAGAATTCAACTGATCCTAAAAAAGAAAAAAAAATTTATATATATATATATATATATATATATATATATATATATATATATATATATATATATATATATATATAAAAATTTTTATATATATATATAATATATATAAACATATATATAATGTTTCTTTGGCTGAGAACATAGTCAATTTTTGCAAATGTCAATTTTCATTATAAAATATGAAATAAAGTCCTCAGTCCTAAAACTTCTCCAGATCTTTTCCTGGAGTCATTTTCAATTGCCAAGGGATTTCCACATACAGAGTAGGGAATAATGATGAGTCAGCACCCTAGATTTATGGGACAAAGACCAACCTAGTCACAGGAGTAAAGCTCCTAGGCAGAGGTGGCTGCAAACTCAGTAATCCCTGACACGTGTGCAGCATTCTGAGCGAGGAACTCAGAAGCTCTCAAATGTGCATCTAAAACTAACTACCACTCAGTATCCGGGGCTGACAGTAAAAGCTGCAGAAGTACTGACCACTTGGAATGTGATGCTGTACATTACAGAGTCAGCCTCCTGGAGATTTGCTAAACAAACATATATTAGGAGATAATAATTTTCCACTCAAAAAAAGTTGCTAGAATTCTCTCTTGTAAAACAATTGAATTGGTTTGCTCTTCCGTTGCTGTGATAAAGCACTGAACAAAACAAGCTTAGGGGCGGAGCAGTTTTATTTCAGTTAAATTTCCAAATAACGGTATATGGCTGAGCAAATTTTGGGGCAGAAAGTGAAGCAGGAAACAGGAAGCAGGAACTGAAGCAGAAACCACTGAGGAACACAGCTTCCTGGCTTGCTCTCTCTGGCTCTTGCTTAACCAGCTTTATTGTATAACTCAGCACCACCTGCTGCGGAATCACCACCTGCAGTAGCCTGTGCCCTCCCATATCAACCAACAATGAAGATAATTCCCCACGGACTTTACCACCCACCAATCAAGTCTGGGCAATGTCTCAGTTAAGTGTCCCCAGGTGATTCTTGATGGTGCCAAGTTAGCAATAAAAACTAACCAGGATAGTATTATATTTGTGATTCTGGGTATCAAACAGAGGATCTCCCTAGTGCTAGGCAAGTGTTCTGTCAACGGGCTATATTCCTGGGCCCTGCCCCACATACTATTAACATGTTGTCACAAAGAATCACCTTCTCCGGGTTGGGGATTTAGCTCAGTGGTAGAGTGCTTGCCTAACAAGCGCAAGGCCCTGGGTTCGGTCCTCAGCTCTAAACAAAAACAAAACAAAAACAAACAAAGAATCACCCTCTCACCAAAGTAGAAGCTACCATCTACTAATATAAATTCTACCTGGCTGAGAATCACCAGGCTTCATCCAAATCGATCCTGTCTCACAGCGTAAATGCTGGACCATTCAGCAGGATTTATAGGCTCTTTGGTGACCTTGTTTCCAAAGCCCTGTAGCATTTCTCTCATCTTCTACAGTGTCACCAGCCCTTGTTGAACCTGTGATGCCTCCCTAAGCATGTCATGTAGTCATGCTCAATCCCCTGGCCTCTGGTTGGATTGTCATATTTGTCAGGATCATGACTTGTGTCTCATGCAGGCAGCAGCTCCTGTCTTCTGATTCTGACCCTACACCTTTCTTTCAACAATAATTATACTGTCATATTTATTTTCGTGTCTTCCTCCAAGCTGCGAGTTTTTCAAATCTCAATTCATTGGCTTTTGCACAAAACAAGTAAATCGAGTCCTAAATGACGGATGAAGGATAAAAGGAACGGGAAAATACATACAACCTACAGAAATGGAGGTGAAGCATGGACCAGACATGTTAGCCTGCATTAGTGACTCTGATGCTAGCAATGGCAGTGGGGCTTATAAATCTATCACCCTATTTAGTTCCGGAATGGGGAACAGAAATCTGAGGTTAACTTCAGTTTGCTCTCTGTGTAAACTTGGTCATTTAGCTTAAGGTTTCTCACCTTCTTCTCTAACACGGGGATAAAAGCACTTCATATATCTATGTGGAACATGCATATATTGTATGAAAAAGCCTTAGCCAAACCTGTTATGTAGTTGCTGCCTCATGAGAATTAACTGTCATCAAATGGAAAGTTCTGTGACATGTACATCAGTAATGCAACCGTCAGTCACCCAGGACATTGTCCATCAGACTGTAAGCAATGGTCCTTGTCATTGGTGCCATCTTCATTATTATTGGAATCTAGGATGGTGTGGCACTTGTTTGTATAAATATGGGTAAGACGTTACAGTGAAAAATCAGAAGAGCCCAGAAAGCTTGGTATTTGATATAGACATTCATATCAAAAGACCCGGGGAAGCCGGGCGGTGGTGGTGCACACCTTTAATCCCAGCACTTGGGAGGCAGAGGCAGGCGGATTTCTGAGTTCGAGGCCAGCCTGGTCTACAGAGTGAGCTCCAGGACAGCCAGGACTACACAGAGAAACCCTGTCTCGAAAAACCAAAAAAGCAAACAAACAAACAAACAAACAAACAAACAAAAAAAAAAGAGCCGGGGATCTAGAGAAGTCCCCACAATAATCACACACATGATAACTCAGGAAAGTAAAAAGACACTAAGCAGTTACCAATCAATTCAAGACTCTCAGTGTCTTCAGTGTTCCCAAATACCTAGGTAGTGTACAGGTTAGCTGTAGACAAAGCCTCGGAGCAGTCGTGGTGGGAGTAAATGTACTCAGGCTTCCAGGATGATGGTGGCCAATCACAAGTGCTGGGAAGAGCACTAGTAAGGTTCGGTACAGGAAAGCAGTGCGTTTTAAACTCTCTTCAAAGTCTAAGGCTCTGAATGAAAACTGATTTAAACCATTTGTCCATGATCTCCATAAAATACATGGACATCCTGGGGCAGACTCCATTCTGCCCTAGCTATACAGCGCAGCATCCTCTCCCATTACCCTCAATGTCTGTCTCTTGGAACAATAACATGGCCTCTATATAGGCTTTGCCTTTCGACTTAGAGCCATTTTAAGGTGAAATACAACACACACACACATACACACACACACACACACACACACACATACATTAGATGAGCATAAATTCATAATAGGTATTCTACCATTTACATATACACACCTGCCTGTGGCTGCCTGGGTCCACCATGCCATTCTTCATATAGTGGGAACAGATGGATTTCTCTTAGTGATTAAGATCTGCCTAATGACACCCACTTTGTCACACTCCTCTCAGACCAGAAAGCTGGTTTCTTGGTTGTCCCTTAGCTAATTCTCACTCCAAACTCATTTTCTCTAGCAAGCCCCCATGCCTTGTGTTTCAGTATGGCTCCCTCCTTAGGTTCATACCCCCTGAAGCTCTCAGGGTCATCACTTAACACACACCACTCAAGCACTGTATGGCCTTTCCCTGGGACAAAGACAAAAACCACTTTATTTTGTGTCCTCAGTGCATCTAACCTGGAACATGACAGCCATTTAAAAGGTGTGTGCTGAGCTGAACCCAGAAAATTAAATTCTATTAAACTCTTAACTATTTCTTCTAATTCAATTTAAATTGTAGAACAAGTTCCTTAATTGATCAGTTTTAAAGTAGATTCACTGCATAAGAATAAAAAATATTTTTAAATGATATGTGTATCTGTATACAAATATACAGCAATTTATAGTCATATATATATATATATATATATATATATATATATATATATGGGGTGTCAGTTGAGAATTGTATAAAATATGGGCAACTTTCTGCTACTGTTTTGCTTGGAAATTTGATTTTGATGGAATAAAATTTATATCTTAAGTATATAAACTTTGTATTTAGCTTCAAGTTTTTCAAAGTCAAATAGTAAAGAATATTTTTTTTTAACCAAAGCACCTATACATGCCTCAATATTGACTTTTAACCTGGACTTTACCTTGGCTTTTTTTTTTGCTGTCTTATATGAGAACTGGGTATAAATTGGACTGTTAGAAAAATTAAGAGCTTAAGAGATGGCTAAATGAGTAAAGAACTTGCCCCATGTGAGTGAGGATAAAAGTGACATTCCACACATCTTTTGAAGCAGCTTGGTAGGCGTGGTAGCCAAGTGGAATCCCAGCACTTGGTAGGCATACATAATATTCATTCACGGGCAAGTTGGCTGACCAGATAGACTAGGCAGAACTGGTAAACCCCGGCCTCAGTGAAGGATCTTGTCTCCGCCAGTGAAGTGAAAAGTACTCAAAGACAATACCCAGAGTAAACTTCAAGCTTCCATACACAAGTACACACACACACACACACATACTCACACTCTCTCTCTCTCTCACACACACACACACTCACACACACACATTCACACATACACACACTCACACACACATTCACACACACACACATTCACACACACACACACACACACACACACACACACACACTGAAAACAAATCACTGAAGTCTCTTGAGAAAGGTACTCTGCCATACTTTTATCCTACTATATCCACAGAGGAATGCTTAACATCACTTGATTTTGATTTTGCTTATCAGGACAAGCTGCCCCACAGATTATTCCATTCTGTACCTTCTGAAAAACATGGCCACCTGCTTTCTCACTTCTCAGTATCAGTGTCTCGATTGCACTTTACCAATGCTGACCCTAACCATTTCTCTCAAACTCACTTATGTTGAGGAGACATATTATCAAAGGAAGACCATATATATATATATATATATATATATATACATATTCTTTGTCTTAATAAGAAATCTGGACAAAGAAAAAAAATAACTTTCATAGTTTACATTTTTACCATGTATATGCATCTTTTTAGTGTGTGGCGCTATAACAAAATACCTGAGGGTGGATACTTTTTAAAGAGTAGATGTGCATTCTTAATAGTTCTGGAGTCTGGAACATCAGTGTCATTGGTATGATCAGATGCATACTGAGGGTTTCCCTAGCTGCATCCTCACACAGCAGCCCAATGAAAGACCAAAAGGAGTCTAGTCTGTTCATAAGTGGCAAGAGTTCATATGAGCTTTTTCATAAGAGCATGAACCAATGGCTAAAGACCACCCTCTTACTACTCTTCACATGTGGATTAAGTTTTGGGGTGAATTTGGAGGAGACATCATCATAGCAATCATCACCTGTACCTAAATAGTTATCTCTGATGCATTTGATCAATGGCCAGACAGATAAACACCCATCAGAAACAGATCTTCAGCTTATTTCCTTCCCCCAGACCCACAGGGCAAGGTCTAATGCCTGTTCCCCAAGTGTTTTCTTGGGTTCTTGCTCCTCTGATCACCTCTACTGGGAATACTCCTGCTGCCAGTCCCTCTGATAAGGACACCAAACTTAACTTACCAGTTTACTTCATTGATCACTTTTCCTGAAAGTTTTACAAATAACATCACACACACACACACACACACACACACACACACACACACATGCTGAAAGAGAGAAAGAGACTTATCCTTTGCATCATTCTCCAAAAGTACTGTATAAACATTTATATCATTTATTCTTTGAGAATTTCACTATATTTTGGTCATATTCACCTTCTCCCCCAACTCTTTCAAGATCAACCCTTCCTTCTCTATATACCTAACTTCGTTTATAAAATCTGCAAATCCAGTATGTGCTGCCCATATACCCTTGGGTATGTGGGCATCAATTTGAGCATGATTGACCTGCCAATGGCAAAATTCTCAAACACACACACACACACACACACACACACACACACACACACACACACAACTGCCTATCCCTCTTCCAGCAACTACTAATTGCCAATAGGGCCATGGCTTGTGAGGAAATTTATGTCCATCTCCCCTCTCCATGCTGGGATGAGAGATTTGTAGCATGAACTTGTACATGTCTTGTAAATGTTCTCACAATCACTGTGAGTTTTTATGTGCAACTACCCTGCTGTCTGGAAAACACTGTTTCTTTGTAGACTTTCATTGTTTCCCGTGGCTATTACCATCTTTTTTGACCCTCTTCCATAATGCTGTACAAACCTTTCCCTCTGACTTTACAGCATTTTATAATGGAAATGTTGTTGTGTGTTCTATGTAGTGTGTTTCTGGGAAATAGAACTTGTTATATTCAAGTCTAAAGCAATGGCTCCATGGCCCAGATTACCTTTTCTGCAAGCATGAGGGCCTGTTCTACTTTCATTTCTGTTGGATGATGAATGATCAGACAAAGAGCAACAGAAGAGAAGAAAGGTTGTGTTTGCATTACTGTTTCAGGTTACACTCTGTTATTGAGTGATAATATTCTCTTCTCAGTAATCTATGGGTTGCTGTCAACTGTAGAAGTTGAAAATGAGTTTGATCTATAATTTGATTGAGTGTCTCTATGTTAAGAGGACGCACATCACCACACAGGAGCAAGGGACCTGAGTTCAAATCTCCAGAACATATATAAAAAAAATTAGATATGTCTGTGCATCTCTGTAATCCCAGAACTAGGTTGGGGAATCAGAAACAGGTGAATCTGGTGGATGTGGGGAGCCTGTTGGCCTGTCACTCTAGCCAGAATGCCAAGCTTCTTGCTTAGTGAGAAACCCCATCTCAGGTATAAAACAGAAATGACTAGAAAATGACACCTAAAATTCTGCTCTGGTCTCTACATGTGTGTAGGTACATAAGCTCCCTGCCCTTATACATACACCCCTACACACACACACACACACACACACACACACCACACACCACACACCACACACCACACACCACACACCACACACCACACACCACACACCACACACGCACATGCACACGTGCACACAATGTTGATGTATTCATTTTTCTTACCCAATATCATCTTTCTTTTTGAGTTCAGTAGGTGCGAAATAAAGACTAAATAAATTCATGTTTTTTTAAATACAACCAGACTAACTGGAGTGAAATATGAATTCACCCCAACTTGGCAGCCATATGTTCATCTTCTTATATAAATATCATATTGATTATATACTAAAATAATAAGCTTCTGCATGGCAAAGGCAATTATTTGGTTAATATGATCCAAATAATTTTTATATTTAGAGAGAGAATAATCTGATTTCTGTGTTTTATTGATCACATCCTCCAGATAATTAGACAAGTACTCTGCTCCCACTCACTTCGCACATATGAATGTCTCGGATTTGTGACCCCACTCATTTAATGAGTTTGCTTGACAAGAGCAGATTTACTCTATTTCAGAAGGGAAGCCTCGGTGTGACCCAGAGCCAAAGGAAACTAGGTTATGCAAAAGAAAATCCAGGTGCATGTTCTAAGATAAACCCTTGGAAAATAAAAATTAGTTTCCCCAGAGTACGCGGCAAAGATATAGTTAAAGTCAGCAGGTTTGCCGTTGCAAATCAAATATTGGCAAAGGAAGTTGTTATATTTTTAAATTATGCAGTGAACTGTGCAGGCTGTTATTGCAAGATAATGGGTTATAAACAACATGCATAATAGTTAAAATAATTATATATTGAACAGATGGGAATATAGTAAATGCATCATCTCAGTTCCTGAAATAGCTGACACCCCGGCAAGCCATGTGGTCCAAAGGTCCCATTTATCATTCCCTCCTTGGACTGATATTTATTTTCATCGCCATTGTTGTGTACACTTCAGATTTGTTTTTATATGGGTTTTCTAGAACTGACATCAAATTGTTGGTGACTGGACACGGATTACATTGCTTAAAAGAAGATGAATTACAGATATTCGTCACTATGTAGTACTCTGGGGACCTGGGTAAGGCACTAATTACACAGTGAGTCCATCAGGGCTGTGTTTCTACAATGGATGAAGAGTGGGCCTTCTTTAATTAAAATCAAATTAAATTACACACAACGTGTTACACATGTTAAAGCTTCCATTCCGGAAGTGCCAAGTGTAGACAAATTTTTGAAATCCACAAAATACAATCTCAAGGCTCTTCTTGTTCTTCTGTACACTCCATGGGCACCTTGGCCTCATGATATTTTTGTAGTTCTGCATTAAGTGTTGGTAAAGTGAAACTTCTTAACTAAACTTTTTAACTAAATGAATGACTATTTTAATTACCAAGTCAATACTTGGTGACAGGTGTCACCAACTTTATTCACAGGCCAATAGGGAATTTCTAAACCTAAAAAGCTTAGTAAATCTAAGTAAAACCTCTTTAGAATTGTACTGGGTTAGCTGATATAGTGTCAAGTCAGACTGTCCACTGTCACATTCATAGACAGCAGTGTCTTCTCAGACCACATGTCTCTCCTCTTTGCCCTGCAAGTTGTGGAGTGTCCCTGTCCAGGGACAGAGAATGAACCCAAGGATTAAGTAGGGTACAGGCACTTGTTGCTCTTCACAGTAGTCATATGGTTTCTTTTAGGAATAATACTCAGGACAGAGCAGTCCCAGCCCCCAACACTGACCTTGGTGTCCTCCTTCTCCTTTGCTCTCACTGTCTAAAACGGGGTCACCTTTGGAAGCACTACCCTTTCCACAAATTTACAACAACTTCACAGCATTCACAAATATTTCTGAGTAACTGTCAAGTAACTTCAGGTAAGAGGATTCAAAGTTGCAAGTAAAATGTCTCCTTCCAGCAAGGAATTAATAATCCATTGAGGAAAAATTGCTAATACAATACAACTTTCGTACACAAATAGCTATTAAAATGAATGCAAAGCAATTATGTGGAGAAGCCAAGCAATATGGCTCAATGATAAAGACGCCTGACACACATGACTGGTCACCTGAGTTTGATGCCTGGAATGAATACTGAAGTTGAGAGCTGCCTCTACAAAGCTATGCTCTGTCTTGTGTGCACAACCTGACATATACATCTACACAAGAACATGTGAGCATGTGCACACACACATACACACACAATCACATGCTAATTAAATAGTCACAATACCAGACGTTAAGGTAACAGTCAACATAGTAAAAATAAGACCTAAGAAAGTAGGATAGAAGGTTGAGAGATAACTGCTTATCAGAACATTGAAACTACATCTCCCTTCTAAAGTTATCTATCCATTTCCCTTAACTACCTTTTGTGGTTTTTTTTCAAATTTAAGAGATAAAATTAAGAGTAAGTCATATTGTAACTGTAGTACTTCTAAAATATTATTCAATGGCCACTTAAACAAAGCAGCATCCTATTTTTAAGTACTACATATGAAAAGAATACACTCTTCAGGCAGTCAGGTTGAAAACAAGAAGCTCCATGATAAAGATGCTATCACTTGTAATTCCAAAGCTATAACTCGTGGTTCTTCTGAATCCCCAGACTGGAAAGAGTATGCCTGACAAGGTATAACAAATTGATGTTGCTAAACATTTGTGTCAATCAATAGAATTTTGACAAGAGTTATATGAATCAATTAGCAAATACTAGAGGGCAAATTGTCAAACACTATTCCATTTGAAACACAAATCAAATGAGAAGTGGGGCTTTCCAAGAGTGCTCAGGTCCCTCCAGTGTTGACACCTACAACTCAGCAATTAGTATAAGGCATGATGCTTCTGAAAAGGAAGTCAAATTAGACTCAGTAGCATGACTTTATCTTCTTAGGTTATGTTCTTAATTCAGAAAGTCTGTTGATTTCCCTGATTTGGCAGCAGGTACTTCTATTTAAGGAAGAAGGGTGAAGGATCTAGCTGTGGAATGACTTGTCATAAAGCCTTGTTGGAATATTTGTTAAAATACAAGGCTTCTCTGGCAGGCACACATAGACACACACACATGCACACACATGCACACACAAGCATGCATGCATGTACACACACACACACACGCACACACACGCATGCATGCACACATTCATCCCCTTGAGTTTTGGGAGTTGAGACATTTTTCAGAGTCCTGGTCTCATCACTAAGGAGTTATGCCATTCAAAACAAAATCTTATCAACTCAGTATTCTCAATATTCTTTAAAACCTTGATGTGAGAGTCAATGCTCTCAACAGTAAAAAGGAAGCTGACCAACTCTCCATGTGCCCCCTGTTCTACCAGCCATATCTCACCTAGAAAGATATGGAGCCCACTAGAGTAAAGTCCATGTGAATGTGATGATCAGGTACAATGTTTGTTTTCTCTGTTGATGTAGTACTTCCATGTGCTTGTCTTATGGGGAAATACACAGATGACTGTGGCTCCCACCAGCAAGGAGCTGCGAGGGCATGAGGACCACATTGAATTTTCCATGAAGGTCGAAGACATAGCAGAGACAAGGACAACACAGAGCTAACACACTAGGAGCTCTTTGGTACCCCAAGGCTATTAGATTAAACTTGCTAAGAACAATAAATACCAATGACATGTAATTATAAGGAAATATGAAGAGAAAGAGGGGTCTGCAGTCTCCATCCTCCAGCACATTCACAGGGGACACATGGATCCTGATGATAGCTCTTTCCTGTATCCATTGGTGAGGATTCTTCCTCACTTAACAGCTTACCTAAAGGACAGGCTGGAAAGAAATGGGGTCAACTTTCCAGGTGCCAAAGTTGACTTTTCTGAGGGAGCCAGACACAAATTTGGAATCTGAATTTGATGCCAACACTCAAGACTGGGTTAAAAAAAAAAATGCACAGCCTGTAAGTTCCTGTGGAAGCAAATCTGAGAATTTAACAAGGAAATAATAATCACTGACCTGGAATAAGTAGAAGTGGACAGTGTCGCGGTGTCATGTTCATTTAGTGAAACCAAACAGTAAGGAGATGTCATCAAGTATATAGCACAGTATTGTTTCATGAGAGAAGATCATAGTGACGATAGTAATGCTGTGGGGTTTGGTTTATTTGTTTTCTTTGTCTGCTTGTTTGCTTGTTTCTGAGGCATATAAGAAAGACCCGGTTCTAGTCTTCTTGTGCTGCTGGTGGTATAATGTGATTTTTTTAATTTTTATCTGGAATGGTTCCTCAAAAGCCCATATGTTAAAGTCTGTGTGTGTGTGTGTGTGTGTGTGTGTGTGTGTGTGTGTGTGTGTGTGTTTGTCTGTGTATGTGTCTGTGGCAGAGTCTGTGGGTCTGTTTTTCTGTGGGTCTGTGTGTGCCTGTGTGTCTGTGTTTTTGTCTGTGTGTCTGTCTGTATGTCCGTGCCTCTGTGTGTGTGCCTATGCCTGTGTGTCTGTGTTGTGTGTCTGTGTTGTGTGTGTGTGTGTTCTCCAAATTTCCCTTTTAAATTAGGCACTAGTTATAATGATTATAGCCCACCCTAATGTCCTTATCTTAATTTAATGACCTCTTTGAGAATTATACAATGCCATATATGCCATTAAGGAGGGCACACTTTGGGCATAGCAATGGCTATATATATATATATATATATATATATATATATATATATATATATATATACTCACACTGTCTTTACAGCAACCCTATATACCTTGCCTTCATTTTACATAAGAAAACTGAGGGTTCCTGTAGTTGAGTAACTGGCACACTGTTTTGGGCTACCTCCAAAGCCAATTCTCTTGTCTTCACTTGCCTGCCTAACCTCCAGTTTCAAAAGTTTAAATGGAGAAATAGAACTTTAACCTTTGCCCAATAGTCTTCAATTAGTGACCCCCACCAAACATCTGGCCATATTCCCTTACTTATGTACATGCTTTAATTATTTAAGTGTTTCTAAAAAATCTTATGATATTTAAAGTATTATGCAAATTTTCTAAGTCCTCATGGCAGCCTGTGATCTGCAGTTTTCCTCTTCCCAGAGAATCATAAAATCAAGAATTTTTATTCAGAGCTCCTCTGTTCTGTGACTGTTCACACCTTTCTGATAAAAAATATGTCTGGGCAGACTGTATATTGTATAGTTTTCATTGGTACTTACAGATCAAAGAGTTTTAAAGGATGGGAAATTCAGTAACTCATGACTTTCCTGATGCTGTTATGCAGCGACTTTACCTCTCCAACAGAGAGACTTTTTAGACACTGACTGGCTCCACAGAGTGGCAGAAAGTGACAGTTTAATGGAAATCATGGCAGAATCTCTAGATCTCAAATTTCTCAGCACTTTCTGGTGCTCAGGCACAGAGTTGTGTTCTTTGGATCCTATTCGATGCTGGGTCACCTTCTCAAATGGACACTCTTTTTGACAACAGAGGGTGCGAGTCTGAAAGAATGGCTGTTATCTACCAGCTCTAGAATTCTTGCACTTTTATCTCAGGGGACAAAGAAGAAGGCAACTTCATATAATTGTGAAAATGAAGGGGAATAGATTCTGTAAAACGGTTTAGCACAGTTGATGTGGGCTCGAGAATTATTTCCCAAAGATGAGCTCTACAGGATATGTCTGTACCCTGCTCAGTCAGTTGATCCATTTGTTGAAGGACAAAAATATAATGGAGGATAACAAGGTGAAAAGAGAAATTTAGGGAGCAATACCTTTTGGTGAATGAAAAGTTGGGCTCCTAAAATACCCAGGAGTATAAGTGCACAGCTCACACCTGCTCTCAGGGAAGGACAAGCCTAAGTACTGGCAACTTGGTCATTGACTGTGGTGGTAAAAATTGGGAGTTGCTGTCCCACTGAGACAGAAGGCCAGAGTCTTAGCTAAGAATTAAGATAAACACATTCACGGTTTTAGGAACAAGAATTCAGTGGGAGAATGAATGACTACCACATCACTTGTATTAACTAGCTTGAAATGCCAAAAGTAAATATTACAGACCAGGTGGCTCAAATAACAAAAACTTGTTTTCTCACAAATCTAAAGTCCAGAAATCCAGAACTGCGAGTGAGCACAGTTGGTTCTTATATCCAACTCTTTGGTATGAATTGGCTTCTTCTTGCTCTGTTCTCAGATGTCTTTGTCTCTATCTGTGAATGTGTGGTTGGTGTTTCCTGTCCTTGTTTTAAAGATCCCAGTCATGTGGAAATAAGAAGCCACTTCTATGACCTCTATTCATCTTAACTACTATTTTAAAGGCCCCACTCAAACTATTATTCATTTGATGGTAAGGGCTTCAATGTGTAGATTTTGTAAAAAAA
The DNA here is from genome assembly GCF_011762505.2 of Arvicanthis niloticus. Taxonomy (NCBI): domain Eukaryota; kingdom Metazoa; phylum Chordata; class Mammalia; order Rodentia; family Muridae; genus Arvicanthis; species Arvicanthis niloticus. The sequence continues at coordinate 69,584,754 of NC_047669.1, read as the reverse complement.
AAAAAAAAAAAATACTTGCTCAGTCTGCAATATTGCCCATCCTCATAAATTTTTCCAGAGTGGAATCATTGCATGCAGGAGCAAATATTTTATGAATGTCATTAACCGACATGGCCCTGAAACATTCGTTCTACAATCAAAATGGAGCATACATTATAGGATAAAATTTTGGCAAGAAGTGAATTCCTGAGACAAATGAGTTATGATCCTCACTGTACAAGGGTAGCTTAGTCCAAATGAATAATGAGAGAAAGCAAACAGGTGCCTTACCCTGGAAAACACAATAGTCTAAGTGGTACAAGCGATGGAGGATGGGGGGGGGGGCATTAGGGCAATCATGTCTTTTCACCTCACTTGCTTCAATATTCCCTCAAAGGTCAGAAAGTTGGAAATGGGGTGTAGCAAGATGAAGAAGGGCTGTCCGTATTTGGAAATTCGTTGCTGGCCAAGTGAATTACAGTTAGAATTGGTGGAAGACAGAAAAGGCCAGATTCTTAAGAACATTTTATGTGGTTCTAATAATCCAGAGAAATTCTTCAGGCCAGAAAGGCTCACAGCCAATCATATCTCAAAATCATAAGATCTCTAACAATCCATTACCTCTTACCTTCAGCTCCCTGAAACACACAGAATTCTTAAGCCAGCTTGGGGAAGACTGTACTTTAGGCATCAATAAGATAACTTTCTTTGCTCAGAACCATTTCTCTGTACAGTGCGGTGCTTATCAACAGCGTGAGGGATGTCAATACATTAAACTGTGTCAGTATTCATAAATGATGCTATATACAAGCATACTCACAGAAAACAATAGACCCAAGAAAATAGAGAAAAGGCCTTGGTCTCCAAGATGTCAGAGAAGCCATCAACTTGGGCTGAGGAATAGAAAGCTTCAGGAAAGCAGAACAAAGGAGGTGAGGCACAACAGCTAGGATTTTAGTTGTTTCACTAAAGGTATTACAAACCAGAGATTTGAACTTTAAGCTAATTAAAACTTGAAAGCACAAGTGGAATACCGACTTTCTTTACATGCTGTATAACAAGAGTACTCAGAGAGACAAATGAAAGCATCTACTGTTGGCTTTTATGTAAATAAATGATCTGAAAGTTTGCCTTAGAAATTGGTTTTGAGCTAACCTTTTAGACATTAGTGTTAAAAGATTTTGCATTCATTCTTTTCTTATATTGATTCCATGGGAAAGAGTGCTTTAGCTGATGGAATCTGATAATTACTACCAGTAAAAGCCAGCCTTATTAGAGAGCCCATGGTTTTACTTCCTTCCAAATATTATATCCCTTTTAAAGATGAGTATTGTCAACCAATAGCCAACCAGACTGTACTAGTATTTATTTTAGCACACATATTATCTAGATTTAACTAACAGACTAATAATATGTGACCAAAAATGACCTAGCCAAAGGGTCAGAAGGTATGTGTTTTAAATTCTTCTGAGCAAGGAACTGAGAAACAATTTTTTGGAACACTAATGTTATTAGTGTTCTCACTACCGTGTGTTTTTTAAAAGAACTCCAACAAATCCTGATTATATGTAAATGTAATAAACTACTGACCTAATTTTGAAGCATGATTAAGTTTGCACAATTCAAAATATTATGTTTCCTTTTCATCAGGATGTTATTGGAAATAGTGTCAGAGCATCATTAACCAAACTACAGTTAACCAGAAAGAAACTACCCACTCAGTTCTCACACTTTACCAATTTGATTTACCAACTTTCTTAGTCACTGTTCCACTGCTTTGAAGAGACACTATGACCAAGACAACTCTTACAAAAGAAAGCATTTAATTGGTGGCTTGCTTACAGTTTTAGAGGTTTAGTCATCATGGTGCAGAGTGTGGCAGGCATGGCACACATGGTACTGGAGAAGTAAAGAACTACATCTTGTTCCATAGAAAAACACACACGCATGCGCGCGCTCATGTGCACACACACACACAGACAGAGTCAGAGACAGAGACAAAGTTAGAGAGAGACGGGCCTGGCATGGACTTCTGAACTGTCAAAGACCACCCCCAGTGACACACACTTCCTCCAACAAGACCACACCTCTCAATCCTTCTAAACCTTTAAAATAGAGCTGTTGACTAAGCATACACATATATGAGCCTGGGAGTAGAGCATTCTTATTCAAATCACCACACTAACAAAACATATAAAACAATCAATAAATAAAATTGTCCTCTGTGGATATTGAGTTGATCATTAGATAAATATGCTGCATAGTTTAACTAAAGAAATTCACACTTGAGACAAAGAGCATAACATGCTGACTCTCGTACAGGATCAATCTCGCCAGCTGAATGATAAAGTGCTTTCTAGTCATTCACTCTTTAATAATTTCAGGTATGAGTTTTTAAGAGAATTAAAATATAAAAAACTCAAGCTCAATAATTTTTATTTTGACTCTGGATAATGCGATTAGTGAAATAAGGGCATTTAAAAATATTTCTGGCTGGAATTATATATTAAGTAATAGAAAATAAAAAGAGGCAGTAGTGGGAAGGAAAAGATGAATACAAATAAAATCTTCAGAAGAAAAACCAAAGGTCATCTTCCATTCTCTATGTTCTCATGACCTAAGTTTTAGTTTTCCAACAAAAAATAATCAAATAAAAATGAATAGAAAAACATAACAAAACAAACAAACAAACAAACAAACAAACCAAAACCACTTACCTTGGAATGCTTTGTGGTGCATGCCTATATAATCAGAGTGTTCAAAGGCTGAGACAGAATTAACGTCAATATTAGTCCAGGCTATATAGTAATTTGACCAGTACAGTCTGGTCAATATAGAAAGACATTGTATTAATTAAAATCAAAAACCACTAAAACAAAACCAAATGACTTACTTTATGTGCTCTGTATCATAATCACCTAAAATTATTTATAATCCAGTCAGTCAGTGTTAGGCTGCATCTTCCTACTCTTCATAAATGAATCTTATGGAAAACTTCACAAGAGGCCTTCAGAAGATAAATTTTCATCCAAATGTATATTGTTCCCTAGGGGCTAGTGCCTGACAATGTAACTCATTGGCAACAGACCAGCACTACTGAAAGTTGGACCTACAATCTCTCAGCTACTGCATACATAGACTCCTGAAGGCCAGGGTCAGCCAACACTCCCTGCAGCTGGGGCTCACACTGCATAGGGGAACTGAACTAGGCAACAGGGATGACCGCCACAGGAGGAAGGAAAAAGACTACCTTCGACCACATGGATTTTATTCTGTATTATGCATGCACTCCAGCGAAGATCAACTCAATAATAATTGTTGTCTAAAACAAGAGCAACAATTAGCACTCACCTTTCAGGAAGGTTTACTATAGCATCTGTAGAGCAAGAAGTACTCACAGGACATACAACGTTAGAATTAACTCACAAATAGTTCATTGGCCTCTGAATGTCAGGAATTGGGGAAGTCTGTGCTCTTCTCCATCACTAGGATGTTGGAAACCAATAAAGAGAGAAGAGGGTGTTGCAGATATGCAGAGTATGGGATGATATGTTTTATTGACTCAAAAATGAGGACACCTTGACCTAAGTTTACATGGTGGGGAAAAAGTCAATTTTCCTAAGACTAGGGTTGGTGCTAGGATACACCTGCTTCTGTTTTAAACTTCAGACCATTCTGGGTAAAATTGAGACTAGAAGATTACCTTATAACGAACTTGCCCACTGTTCCCAGAGCTACATAGTTGGTAAATTTGCTGTCTCATTTCATGTTGAGTAAATAAACAATCTGCCCTTCCACAGTCGGACCTGAGAAACCAAAAGAACATGGTAAAGCCAATGACTAGATGCTCTCTGTACCATCTGCTTCCTCGTGCTCAGCACTTGAAAATACCTTTTATATGACTTTCCTGACTCCTGTCAAGACAAGTGCCTGATAGCTTTTGAGAGGACATTGGACACGTCTATTGTTTCTATGTATCATCCTCGTTTTTCTCTCAGTGTGTATCCAAGAACACATTCCTCTTGCTTCAGAAGTGATTTTTCATTTATGTGTGTGTGGGGGGGTGGGGATCCCTTTCTGGAGCCTTGGAGGCTAGAATTTTTGTCTTCTTTCAACTTGAAAGCTTTGTGACATTCTACTTCTCAAAATTTAAGTAAGAAGGCACTCTGTCAGCTAAATGAATTTACAATTGGATTTAGTCAATGTCCCCTAAAGCTCATACTTACATGATGCCAAGAAAGAATATTTAGGACACTAAATGGTTTGCTGGAACAATAGGCAGAGTGGGCATGTGTATATATTCATTTTTAATACCATTTAAGAAACTTAAGCTTAGAAGAGGGAAGGAGGCAAAATATGCTGGATTCATCTTAGAGCCTTCCCTCAAAATATTTTCAAAATCAGGCCCCAAGATAATGTTTGCATTGCATAATAAGGCCCCTGTTTCATGGATTTTTTTTCCTTAAGAAAAGATAAACTTCTGGCATCCCAACCTCAACATCAAGCTCAAGTGAAATTTCAGCTCAGGAGAGGCCAGACCACCTTGAGCTGGGTGAAGATAGGTGGTGATTTCCCTGGAATCGAGTCTAACAGAGTGCTTGCCCTCAGAGTGTGGAGCATGCCCTCTATTTTAACAAGTTAAAAGGGGGCAGGATGGAAACAAGCCATTTCTTTCAACAAATTGCTTGATTGAGTTCCAATTACAATTTTATTCTTCCTTGTAACGCTTTTACGTGTGATGTCTCTGGTCCCATTAAAACTGCTGTAAACCTTGCATGAAATCACCTACTTGATTTGCTGCTACAAGGCAAAGTCCTCTCAGAATAGAAAGGTCTGCTATGTCTCAGGTGGCATTCAGCATTCCAAACCTGGAACACAGATGCTTGCATCTACAGAACACCAGTACTATGAGAGTTGTTGCCAACATCCAAGGTTGTCTGCATGTAAACAAGTATGCCTTGAATTAAATAACAAAAATTCTCAGGATCACTGGCTTTATAAATGCATGGCTTTGAAAAAAAAATTCAGAGATGGCACAGTGGCTTGAAAGATACAAAACCACAGTAGACATGCCTGAGGGATAAAGAGAAACAGAAATATCTTTGGTCATCTTATGCCTAAATATGATTGCTAGCACTCATCCTTGCAATTTCTTGTGAGGTAACTCTTTAAATTCTGATACAACAAATGCCAATAATGAAACCCAGTTCAATAGATAAACTTGTCCAGCTGCTAAGAGACAAATTGGACATGAATCTGGGCTGGAAAGAATGAAAACTCCATTCCTCTTCTGCCTGACCATTCTACCTCCTCTTCAGAAACCACCATTGATTCTATAGGACCGAGGAGACCCAGCACGTGGTGTAGGAAGAACCTCAAGTACAAGTTTTATAAAGCACTAATGCCCCATTCTTAGAGAAGCAGCGAATTAAACAAGAGGGACACACAGCCAATCAATCCCAAACAGAGGCATTCAGACATCAATACAAATCAGGGTAGAGATGAAAATTCTGGAAAAATACTTTACCTGTCTTGAGGGGCAGGGGTGGGGGAGGGGTTGAAGTGTGGCTTCTTGGAGGAAGGGGCGGGCATCGGAAATAAAACCTGAAGGACAGAAATTAGCAAGGTGACACCAGGTTACTGTAAGCTTGATCAATGTGGATAATGAACTAAATGTGGGAAATGTGATAAATGAACAGCAAGGTTAATGAGCAGGTGTGGAGGGGAGCCAAGTGCCCCTGTACAAAAGAAAATGCAAATGAGCATGCAGCAATACATAATAAGCAGACTTTGAATAAATGTAATCTAAACAATTAAGCTGCCGCAAGCTGTTAAACACTGAGCTATGCAACACCAGCCCAGAATGCACTTTTACATGCCGAGGAAAATATCTGAATCCAATGCCATCACCAAGATTTTATCAATGCATAACTTTTAATACTAAGTAAACTATTGGTGTCAGATATAAAATGATCTGTTGCCCTCCATGCTCAGTGAATTTATCATTAAGTTGTGCTAATCACCCTGTCTTATGTAATTAAGCAAGCCACTTGTTCAACATACCTGTCTAGGAGTATATGCAAGACCACTGGAGCACGTAGCTGTGAGATAAGCCGGAGTTGGGTATTGTGCATGTCGGGTCAGAATTGAAAACACCAGTATATGTGTCCTTCAAGCATATCTTTTATTAATCATTTGACTGAATAGCTCTTATTATGTCATACTTTGGAAGTAATTCAGGTTTGGTAATAGTTGCTTAAGCTTGGGGAGAGATAATGATCTGAAGGCAGGTCCTAAAGGACACAAATGCTTCTGCTGAAAATACGAATCAATGCAAAGAAGCCGATTCTCCTGCTCTGTTGTCGCAGGAAGTAACTTAACGCTGTGAAGTACCTACTCCACTTGCTTCATTCTTGATACCCAGCAACACTGCTGGGCCTCCTCACATGGCACTTCTCTCTTAAAAAGGTGTTTTGTGCGTTTTTAATGCTGTGGTAAATCTTACTAAAATTAAATCGTGTGTGTGCTTTTATTAACTTACTTTGAAAGAAAGTGAGATCTGGAAGACAATTTTTCTAGATTTTTCTTGGTTTAGAGAGTTTACTGAAAGATGACTAGTCATAAGTACTAAATCTTCCTCCACACTTGTCCTAGTTTGCTTCCTATTGCTGGGATTAAAAGCATCATGACCAAAAGCAACTTGGAGAGGAAAAGGTTTGTTTCCATTTACAAGTAACAAAGTAACAGCTCATTATCAAGGGAACCAAGACAGGAACTCAAGCACAGCAGGAACCTAAAGTCAGGAACTGAAGCAGAACCACCACAGGGCTAACCCAGTTTGCTTTCTTTTATGTCCCAGGACTGCACACCCAGGGTTAGCCCAGCTAATGGTGAACTGTATGCTCTATAACCAATTAATGAAGAAAATACCCCACAGACTTGGACACAGTTCAATATAATAAACTCAGTTTATTCCCTCTCCCCAGATAAATATAGATTTGTATCAAGTTGACAAAAAAAAAATCCAACCAGTCCAGCACGAAAGGGAAGAAAATTATGCTAATCTGCAGCTAAACAGAGACAAACTCATCCTATCTAATAAGTACAATTCAATTGAGCTGTAATAGTATCAAAACAATTGACTTTTTCTAGCCCAGCTTAATGATTCCAGTCGACAGAGAAATGTATGTTGCTTCTACTACAAGTAATTTTGAAAGCAGCATCTTTGAAGTATATGTGGCACCAGGCAAAGATTTCTTTTCTTGCCTATGATTAGGGAATATTGTCTTAAAACTTCATTAAGTCAAATAACCATAGTCTAATTAAGTCTTTTGTAGTTTTGAGTGGTTTCCTGAAATGTCACAAGATTTATTGAACTCGTTTCTCCACTTGACTGAATGTTCTTCGGAATCTGGGTGAATTTAAGCCTTAAAATTCTTACCCTGGAGAAATGAATGCTGAAAAGTGTTAGGGTTGAGATACTTTTGTTTAATGTGATAATAGGAAGCAAAACTGAAGGGCTCACTCAGCAGTTTCTGCCAAAGCCTCACGCTATTGCTTCAGGCAAACTCCATTGCTGTCTTCATGCTCCAATAGGCACAGATCCAAAAATGGGCAGTTAAGAAGGTGCAGAGTCTGGGTTGTTGGGTTCAAAACATTAGAGCATGTCAGAGGATGACAAACGACCCCAAGAGGGGTAAGAAAATATAACGCTGCAACAAACTAAGTTTCCTTGCCTATTGGACAAGAGAATACTATAGCCCTCTAGTGATGCCCCTCTATTTTTTTTTTTTTTGTTTTAGATTTTGAAGGTGCAAAATAAGCTTTTAGAGAGTTCATGAGGGGTTCCTAAGTCGTTAGCATCTAGACTCAAACACCTCATATTTACCTATCGTCCTGGAATTTTAGTAACTTTCAAATCAGAACAGAAAACAGAATGGGAAACTCTGAGAGACCATCCTAGTCAACATCTTCACATTAGAGAAGAAAGCTTGGAAGCCCTCAGGGAAGAAATTAGCTCAGTTAAAGCAATTATTCCTAAGCCAAAGAAGTGTTGATAAAGGAAATGCCAAGTTACAGAGGTTCAAGGTTGAACGAAATGTTGTTGTATTGTGACTGAAATCAAATCATAAAGGTCTCTGACATGAGCATGTTTAACAGTGAAGGGCTTGTGTCTTTTCAGAGTAATTTCTTGCATAATTATGTCATCTTTATATCTTAGGAAGTGGTAGTAGTACCTGAGTTTTTAAACAGCTTGTTCAGAAATGCAGTTTCATTAGCATGCAGTAAACCGAGACTAGACACCTAACAATGTTTAGTGCAAAGGGACTGGTAAGCCCCCCCCCCAAAAGGGAACTGGTTAATATAAACTACTTCCATATTAAGAAAGCATAGCTTGAGGGAAACACACACAATCAGTTGTACCAAGGGACTGCTGTGTGGAGTATTACAAGATATAAACAAAGAGCAATTAAAACCTTTAGAATAAAGGATGGGGCAGTGGGTCTGTAGTTCAAGCACTTGCAAGGCAGGTGTGAAAACCAAGTATAAATTCTTAGCACCCATGTAAATGCTGAGTAGGTATGGTGACCCATCTGTAACCTGTCTCCACTTCTGGAATGTAGAAACAGAAGAGTCCCTGAGCAAGCTGGCTAGCAAGACTGGCCTTCTCAGCAAGCTCTGAATTTGATTGAGACTCTGTCTCATTGAGTAAAGTGGACGAATGGCCAAGGACGATACCCAACATCTACATCAGGTTTTCACACGCACAACCACACACTTGGACACACATGCACACACACTTCCACACAAGTGTGCCCCGACACATACAAACATAAACACATGAAAATGGAGGCAGAAAAACCCAGAAGACTAGACATTTTAAATGAAGTGATTCTGAGAGCTTCCAATCAGAGGTGGCACTGGAATTGATCCTGATTGCTTCTTTTGTTAATTCAACAACTATGTCGTGAGTATTTACTGGATACCTAGCACTCTCCTTGTTTGTTGGAACATATCAGTGGAGAGGTCCTCATCTCTGCCATTGTAACATTTGCATTATATCAATAAGTAAGACTTCTAAAATCCTGTTGGAAGATGGATTTTCAAGTAGTGAGAGTAGAAAGAACAAATGTATAAATTATGAATGTGCACAGAGTGTGAGACTGAATCCATAATATTAGAACAAAAGTTTATAGGTAGTGGCTCTTGGGAGAGAAGCACCTCTATTGCCAGCTACATGCAGGGAGGGATCTTTGGACCAAGGGCACAGCCCTGGTGTTTCTGAGCTACTTTCAGAGCCACACCAACATACAGGCTCTGGACTTCAGTTGGTATGCCACTGGATCTAGATAATCATGAATTGTGTCCATTCACAAACCCCAAAAGACCCCAAGGAACCAATCCCGATACAATTACATTGTGGTGCGTTTTTTTTTTTTTTTCAAGCTCAATCTTGGGCTCACCGACAAGCCTGATGCAGTAGGATGGAAAGATGAAGTCCCGAGCCCAATTTCAAGCAAGCATTTATAGACATAAGCAAGCAAACAAAGGGGGTTCTAACCTGGCACACATCTGACTTGGGGGCTATTATGGAATTTTGTTGCCCTTCAAAATAATTGGCTGGTGCTGGGAGCCAAACCATAAATTTATCTTCTCCATTCTTCCTGATTGGTAGCTGTTAGGAAGTGAAGTGCCAGGTGCAGGCTTGTTAGAGAGTGGTGCTAGGTGCCGGCTTGTTGGTGAGTAAGCTGGAAACTAGCACTAGGTGTTGGCTTGTTGGTTAACTCAGTTCAATCTTAGGTCAGGTTCTCTAAGATGGAGTCTGAACCCAAGATCTGGTCTCACCATGCTAGTGCTTCACTAAGAGAATACTGGGGTTGCTGTAGGAAGAAGTGTAGGGTCATGCAAGGAAATGTGAACTAGCTAACCAAAGAAGGACCATGAAAATAAGTTATCCAAAAAATAATTATAGCACTGAGAACAGTGAGACACACTCACTTCTTGACTATGCAAGAAGACCCCATAAAAAGCCCTTGCTTAAAATTCAACAAAACTATTTTCCCCAGAGTGGTTTGCATTACTTTAAATAATATCTTAGGTTATAGGGATGATGAGATTCAGTGACTTCATGACCAATACTGCCGTTACAATGACTTACTGAACCCAATGATACCAGTGAAAGTATAAAAGTTATCGAAGCCTGTTAAGCTCCAGTAGATAGTTCAATGGGTAGTTTCTAAAAATAACACAGATCATGCCAAATGTAGCTGACTTTCCCAATTCCATAACACCATTACTAAAACTACTTACTTCTCAGCTGTATATGCTCTATATTTACAAGGTACATAGATAGATAGATAGATAGATAGATAGATAGATAGATAGATAGATGATAGATAGATAGATAGATAGAAGATATATAAATAAATAGATGATAGATAGATAGATAGATAGATAGATAGATAGATGATAGATAGTTGGTAGATAGAAGATAGATAGATAGATAGATAGATAGATAGATAGATAGATGATAGATAGATGATAGATAGTTGGTAGATAGATAGATAGATAGATAGATAGATAGATGATAGATAGATGATAGATAGTTGGTAGATAGATAGATAGATAGATAGATAGATAGATAGATAGATAGATGATAGATAGATGATAGATGGTTGGTAGATAGTTGGTAGAAGATAGATAGATAGATAGTTGGTAGATAGAAGATAGATAGATAGATAGATAGATGATAGATAGATGATAGATAGTTGGTAGATAGATAGATAGATAGATGATAGATAGATGATAGATGGTTGGTAGATAGTTGGTAGATAGAAGATAGATAGATAGATAGATAGTTGGTAGATAGAAGATAGATACATAGATAGATAGATAGATAGATAGTTGGTAGATAGATAGATAGATAGATGATAGATAGATGATAGATGGTTGGTAGATAGTTGGTAGATAGAAGATAGATAGATAGATAGATAGTTGGTAGATAGAAGATAGATACATAGATAGATAGATAGATAGATAGTTGGTAGATAGAAGATAGATACATACATAGATAGATAGATAGATAGATAGTTGGTAGATAGATAGATAGATAGATAGATAGATAGATAGATAGATAGATAGATGATAGATGATAGATAGTTGGTAGATAGAAGATAGATAGATAGATAGATGATAGATAGATGGTAGATAGAAGATAGATAGATAGATAGATAGATAGATAGATAGATAGATCAGCAGACATAGATAGACAAACAGACAATGAAAGGAAAGGAGGAAGTAGAAGCTAGGGGAACATTAGCATGTGAAAGAGGTAGGTTTCACTTATTCTGTAGGCAATTGAAAATGTCTATTCAAGGTACTCTCTTGAGGAATCTGTTATTCTATAGTGATTGTTGCATAACAATAGCAGCAGCAGCAGCAAATATCTAGAGATTATTTTGTTAATTAAACAAGTATGTCAGGAGTACTTGCTAGGTCAAGCTTCAAGCCGCATTTCAGTGATTGTCAATGTGTAGTGTGAGGACCACCTTCATCAAACTGAACTAAAATGCTTGTAAAGAGGCTTTGGCTCCTAGGATTCCACTTCAAACAGGTAGGTGCATGTGACATTCTCACTTAAAGACGGGAGTTGTTCCACCTCACACAGAGCATATGACATGCTCACATAAAATGAAAGTCAATCTATTAACACATCTGGTGGCCTAGGATGGCCCTCTATGTTTTATTAAGAAGCAGCATGAAAAACGCTTATGGGGGGCTGGGAGGGAACGTTCACCCATAAGCTCCTCTATGAGTAACCAGACATCAGTAAGGGGTAAGCAGGCAAGCAAAAAGAAAATAAGCAAATTAGGTGTTTCTCGAGCTTCCATGCAAATATTCCTTTGTGAAGGTTTTGAAGCCTGACCTATTTTTACCTTTATAATATCTAGGTGAAGACCGTACTTACTTTTGCAAAAGAAGATTGAAGCAATTTTCCCAGAGCCACTAGCTATTAAAATAAGGGTTAAAATTTGAACTCAAGTCATTTGATACCGAAGTCAAATTCTCCCATAATATCACACTCCTATTCCATGTTAGTAACGATTTAAATTTGATATCACTACATTGAATAATACCTTATTTACAACTCTAAGCTTGTGACAAAGCTTTGTTTGTGAACAACACACGATACATAACTAACTGCCTACTAGCAGCTTAGTTGTACTTGTTGGTTTTTAACTCCTTGGGGCATTGACATTGAGATCGTCCAGACTGAATCGAATAGAAGCTTGTTCATTTGTTGATTTACTAAATCCTCCTGTTTTTAGCCTGAAAACTTCCTAATTTTTCATGTAACTTTTAAAACTCATTCTGTCATATCATGGATCCGGTGTGCCTTGTAAAAGGCTGTATTGGCATCTTGGAATAAAAGAAAAAAAAAAAAGCTATTTAGAACTTGTTAAAATGAAAGCAGGCGAGGAAAGACAGTGTACAGTATATACAAAGACATTTTAATGGAAGCAGGCTTGTGTGACGAGAGAGAAAGAGCTTTAAAATGTGCTTTACAATTAAAGTTTTAAGTCAGCAAAAGACACCAACATTTATGGTTAAAAAGCCTCTCAGCCGAAACATACAATTCAAAAACCCAAATCCCAGAGAGCAAGCTTGTCATGAGACTGGTTTTAGCCAGTGGTTGGCAAACAGAAGGGGTTAGGAGGGCACCAAGAGACAGTCTGGCAGGAAATCAGAAGTGGTTCAACTGCAATGTCATGTAAGTCCAAGAGTTCAGGCACTGTTTTAAAAGGATTTCCCTTTGCAGTGGCAATTAGAGTCCTGTGATGAATTCCAGGTGCCCAGACAGAAAGGGCTGCATGAGAGTGGTTCTGTTCATTCTCCTACAGACAACAGCAGCTAGCTTGGTGACCTTGCCTTTCAGGACAGACTGCTCTGTGCTATGCAAAGCAAAGAAACTGAAAAATAGCATCCTAGAAGCCAAAGCATAAGATTTTTGTCTCTCTGAGTAATTCCTCTGGATCTGGGATGAATCTATCTGGGCAATTCAGACATGTAAAGAGCCCCTGACCTACTGAGATGTCAGGAGTGGATATTCATGAATATTCCTTTATTTCCTCTTTCATTTGGAGGTAGAGGGTGTTCTCTTCTCGTGACACACTCTTAAGTTCATAGTCACAGTGCAAACTGAAGAAGTGTCTGGACCTTTGTGGTTTTCTCGTGACTGCCCCCTGGGGAATGCAGGGTGGCAAGTTGAAAGCAAAGGCAGTCTGTCTTGGAATGCCCACAGGGATCATTACTGACTGTAGTGTTTGTCTTCTTGGATAAACTGGGATGATCTGATACAATGCCTCTTCTATTGTAAGGGTCACATGAGGTAGCACATGGACATCCCTTTATATCTCTCAAAGTTATCAATATGACTCTCATACAAATCCAATGAGAAGAGACTCCCTAAATCTAATGATAATAAATAATGCAGATGGAGGCACCAGCCAATGCTAGTTCACAGTTAGAGGAGCAATGGTTATGGTCTCTCCACCAGAAGACAGAGTCTAAAATAACCCTGTTAAGCTAGAGTCAAAACTTCATGTGCCACAGTGCAACTTTTAAAGATCAGAAATCACATTTCTTTGGGGCACAAAAAAAATATGTATGTTAACATATAAGTTCATAGTCTGAGCTCTCTGCAACAGAAAATAACACAACAAAAAAATATAGAAACTACTGGAATTAAATCATTCATTCGCGTAGCTGTTAGTGATCATATAAGGCACTGGGGTAATATAGAGATCTGTTTAAAAATGTTTTTATTTTCAAGATTTAGGTAATTCTGCAGCATGTGGTTACATCATAAATAATGTCAGAAGATTATTCATATTGTAGGAAGATCGTTGACACTGAATTTGGGCTTGACTAATTTACACGGGGCATAGGAAGGTAGTAATTAACGACATTAGCTACTGGAGACTAGTTGACAAACTCAGAGCCTCTGCTTCAAGCAGCTACTGAGCTCACAAAATAGTTTCTATGAGAAAATTTCCAAAGTAATATTTGACTTTACCTTCCAAAGTCTTTCTCTCACTTTCAGAAAAAAAATTTTGTTATTTTTACTGACTCTTTTATTACAAGGTGTTTAAAGGTCCCATTGATTCTTTTGTTTTGTTTTGGTTTGGTTTGCTTTGTTTTTTGTTTTGTTTTGTTTTTTTGTTTGTTTGTTTGTTTTTTGAGACAAGGTTTCTCTGTGTAGTCCTGGCTAACCTGGAACTCACTCTGTAGACCAGGCTGGCCTCGAACTCAGAAATCCGCCTGCCTCTGCCTCCCAAGTGCTGGGATTAAAGGCGTGCGCCACTACCGCCCGGCGGTCCCATTGATTCTTAAATAAATTATCACAAACTCTTTGATTTAGTGCAACTCAAGGTTATCCTTATACTTATTATTTATTTATTTATTTATTTATTTATTTATTTATTTGCACATGCAGGCACATGCTTCCTTCACATCTGTCTCTGTGGAGGCCACAGGACGCCAGGTTTGAGCTTGTTTGTCCTTCCAACATGTTTTGAACTCAAGTGCTGGGCTTGTCTCTCAGTGTCTTACCCACTGAGCCATCTTCATGCTACACAACTTTATTCTCTTATAATTCTGGAAGTCAGAAATCTGACACAGACCTCATGGATCCGAAGTCCGAACTTTGGAAAACATTCTCTAAGCCGAGTTTGTAGATCTTTGCTTCTGACTTCAACCCCAGTGATGTTCATTCCGATCTCCGACTTATGTAACTATTATTACGTCATCTTATGTCTACCTGGCCCTTCCTGGGTCCTTCTCATGTAGATCTTTGTGGTTACATGGAACAAAGCCAGATAATCCAGGTGATCATTCCCTGTTAATGTCCTTAACTCAATCATATCTGTGTAGTTCTTGCTGACATAGTCAAGTGTAGAAGATTAGAACATGAGTAATGGAAGATGGACAATATTATTCACTTAATCATACAAGTATATTAGAGCAAGTCAAGATATGTATCAGTATAGTATCCATATGCTTTTCTAGACAATTTGGTGAGTTTACCCTTCTTCATGGTACTGAACACGGGGGAGATTTCTTGGCTTGCCAGAAAAATACCTTACGTACCACTGATATGTCTGGAATCCTGCAAACCATAGATCAATTGAGAGAACAGTTTCTCAAAGTGTTAGACCTTAGTTCCATATTTCAACGCTTGGTCCTTGGTAATAAGTTTGCTGTCTTTGATTAAATGAGATTTGTTCTCCAATATCACAAGCCAAACATCATTTTTCAAAAAAAAAAAATAAATCCTAATTTTATATTTTGTAACATTTGAGAGAAAATATTATAAAATTTAAACTGTACACCTTATAAATAAACCTGTAAAAACTACATAAGCCTTGGTAAAATTTCAACACATTACTTTGCATCTACTTAGACCTAAGGGGATTAAACTTTAAGGTCACGGTCCTCATCTCCTTAGATTCTACATGCTACATACACTCACACTTTTCCTTTACCTGTATTTGTTCATGGTTTGGAGTGCAGTGCATCTTTGACCCTTGAAAGTTCAGCTCATTCTTTACCTTACATACATGAATGTGCATAACACACACAAGCCTTTTAATGACTTCCTAAAAAAAAGAAAAATGAGCATGTGAAAAACCCAAGATGGCATCTTATTTATAACAATAAAAAGTTATATAAATGCACATCACCTGCACAGAGCTACACGTGCACACAAACACAAGCTTGTCAGCATCTTTTACTGAGAGATTATTCAGCTGTCCACCGATTATCCACAAGTAAATCTTATTTAATAATATCCCAAGGTTTGATGATCAACAGAAACTTGAAAATTAAGTTTAAATGGATCCGTCACAAGGCAAAATTACTATTGATAAAAAAATTCTGTCCTAATTCTTGTTGCGGGAGATATTTAAAACAAGGGCACACGATCTGTCTTATGATCTGGGGCTGCCATGTTCCTAATTAGGCTAGACCTAAGGCTGTGAGCTTCGGCGGTGGTGTCATCACCACTCAGCTCAGGCTGCCCACTCAGGTGGCCAAAGACACTGGCCCTACCACCCACAAGATGCCAACATAGGAGATGGCTCTGCCAATCTTCCACGCTGTCTCCACAAGGCTTGGTTGAGCCCATACCATCCCGCCATCCGTGTGGGCCCAGTAGAAATGAGACTCTAATGCTTAAAGATTATCCAAAGGCTTTATAAGTTTGGTAATGCTCAGTAACAAGATGCCCACACAATTAGAGGTGTTTTCCCAATTAACTAGCATAGATACAAGTTGTTACCAGGACTGCTCCCGATACAAGTGTGGTTCTCCATCCTCCTACATCTCTGTCTCTCCCGATTCTCCTCTCCTTTCTCTTCCTCTCCTTACTACCCCCACCATAGCTCCTCCCAACTTACGGGAAAAATTTCCACTTCAAATTCTAACTCAATAGATGGTGTACATAACTTTACACTTTTTTTTAATATTGTGCTAATCTATCTAATCCATGAACCAGAATAAGAAATTTCTGACATCAAACTAATCATCCTGTCCACCAGAAAAAAAAATAAATAATCTGTAAATTTTTTAGAAAATTTAGTGTGCTTAAACTATATCATTCACACCAAAAGAATTAAAGAAAAGGCATTCATTAGTACTTTCCATAGATCTGTGAGTTTGGGGCTATCCTTTTTAGCATGGATGACCAAACAGCAGTGATACCTTAATAAAAACCAACTCTTCTTCTACCATGGCTGGTCATCAACAGTCAATAGTTCCTCAGGTAAGGGTGGGGCTTAATGAGCCCCTCCCCATTCCATGCTGGAAGCATGGCTGACTTGATCTTGAGCAGGTTTTGGCATGCAGCCATAGCTGCTGTGAGATCATAAATACACCAGTCCCATCATGTCCAGAAGACATTATTTCACAATGGCCTTGGAAAACCTCTAGCTCTAGAATCTTTCTGCTCCCTCTTATACAATGTTTCCTGACCTCTGAGGGGAAAGAATGGGATGTTACTGTTCCAATATGGCTGGACAATCTACCACAACCTCTCCTCTGTACTTGACCCTGTGTATGTTTCTATGTTAACTGTCATCCACGGCACAAAGAATTCTCTGATGGGATCTGAGAACTGAACTAAATGTGAACGTAGAGGTTTGAATTTAGAGCAAAGTTTGAATTATATCCATGTAGCAGAATTATGGTAGATTTACCTTTGAGCCTATGAACTCCTCAGACATGAGTTCTTGGCCACATTTTGCAACACTAACCATTTTCTCCTGTTGAGATGGCCTCAAATATAATCATGAAGCTGTTAGTTACCCTGGTAATATTCATGCCACTGCTGGACCCACAGGCATATCTTACCAACCCCATCATTATAATAGCATTTTGTTTATATGATATATCACCACCTCATAACAAAGTGCCAGGTTCTTGATCATCCCTGGTATCTATGAAAAATAATTCCTTTGCTGCATGGAAAAAAAAAAACAGATTCTGCATTCTTGAAGCTATCTCAGCAGGCAAATGTCCAGTACTGTGTATACCTAGTTATATGTTAGACCAGAAGCTCCTGAGACATTCAGTGCTCAATGTCCCATCAATGGACAAGGGTAGTGAGCTGAGACTAGTCTCTGAATCCAACCATGGAGAAGAAAATATTCAAACAATGAGCTAGTCAAAAATAGTTTTGAACTGACAGATTTGACCAGAACTCAAAATTGGAGCACAAGATCAGAAGAGGACAGGGAAGCAAGAAAGGGAAAAGAAAGCAATGCAGACAGAAGTTAGGAATGATTGAACGTTATTAGAGCTTAAGCTTGGCTCTAGTACTGGAGAAAATATAAAAAGATGTAACTAAGTTGGATGGCCCACCCAGCTCACTCTACCAGGCAACAGTATTTGAGTGCCTAGGTAGGACAGTGTACAACTTTAAATCAGTTACACATGAACCAGCAGGGTAATAGATAGTTGTTTCAGAAGGTTATTACTGACCTATGGAGCAGGGAAATGATAACTTTTGTCCCTATCCGGTTTATTAGAATAGAATGCCTACAAATGCCTAATCTGGATCCTATGTAATAGTAAACTGAAAAATAATATTATTTTCCTCAGCATCAAAGGAAATCTTACCAATTCTTTTTGCTGAGTTTCAAATTTCAATTAAGTTTTAGTAACATACATAATATAGTCATGTAGAAATGACTTCTTGCCAGGCCTGGTGGCTGTCAGAGTGCAATGTGCTCTCATAATACCAGCAATGGGAACTTTGGGGTCTTCATGAACCTTCTGTCACAATGCTCACAGAAAAATATAATAGTTTCCTAACATTCAAAGAAAAAAAAATGTCTTAAACTACAGTTCTCAATAGTCCATGTTCCCTACAAGAAGACATTCTATTCTCAAGTCTTTGTTGTTCTTTTTTTAAATTAATTTTTTAT
The DNA here is from genome assembly GCF_011762505.2 of Arvicanthis niloticus. NCBI lineage: Eukaryota > Metazoa > Chordata > Mammalia > Rodentia > Muridae > Arvicanthis > Arvicanthis niloticus. The sequence continues at coordinate 69,566,290 of NC_047669.1, read as the reverse complement.
TGGATATTTTATTTACATTTCAGATGTTATCCCCTTTCCCCATTTCCCCCACCCAGAAACCCCCCCAATCCCATCCCCCTTCTCCTGCTTCTATGAGGATGTTCTCCCACTCACCCACTCCCACCTCCCCACCCACTAATTCCCCCACACTGGGGCATCCAGCCTTCATGGGACCAAAAACCTCCTCTCCGACCTAGGCCAGACAATGCCATCCTCCCCTACATATACAGCTAGAGCCATGGGTCCCTCCCTATGTGCTTTGGCCCCTGGGAGTTCTGGTTGGTTGGTATTGTTGCTCTCCCCATGGGGCCACAAACCCTTTCAGCTCCTTCAGTCTTCTCTCTAACTTCACTATTAAGAACCCCATGATCAGTTCAATGGTTAGCTGTGAGCATCTACCTCTGTGTATGTCAATATCTGGCAGACCTCTAAGGAGACAGCTGTATCAGGCTCCTGTCAGCCTGCACTTCCTGACATTTGCATCAGATTCTACCTTGGGTGACTGACTGCACATGGAATGGATACCTAAGTGGAGCAGTCTCTGGATGGCCCCTCCTTCAGTTTCTGTCCCACGCTTTGCCTCCATATTTGTTCTCATGAGTATTTTGTTACTCCTTCTAAGAAGAACCGAAACACCCACACTTTGGTCTTCCTTCTTCATGAGCTTCATGTGGTCAGTGAGTTGTATCTTGGGTATTGCATGCTTTTGGACTAATTTCAACTTACCAGTGAGTACATACCATGTGTGTTCTTTTGTGACTGGGTTACCTCACTCAGGATGATACTTTCTAGTTCCATCCATTTGACTAAGAATTCCGTGAATTCATTGTTTTTAATAGCTGAGTAATACTTCATTGTGTAAATGTACCACATTTTCTGTATCCATACCTCTGTTGAAGGACATCTGGGTTCTTTTCAGTTTCTGGCTATTATAAATAAGGCTGCTATGAACATAGTGGAGCATGTGTCCTTCTTATATGTTGGAGCATCTTCTGGGTATATGCCCAGGAGTGGTATAGCTGGGTCCTCAGGTAGTGCAATGTCCAATTTTCTGAGGAACCACCAGACTGATTTCCAGAGTGGTTGCACCAGCTTGGAATTCCACCTACAATGGAAGAGTGTTCCTCTTTCTCCACATCCTCACCAGCATCTGCTATCACCTGAATTTTTGATCACACCATTCTGACTGGTGTGAGGTGAAATTTCAGTTGTTTTGATTTTCATTTCCCTGATGACTGAGGATGTTGAGCATTTCTTAAGGTGCTTCTTGGCCATTCGAGTTTCCTCAGTTGAGAATTCTTTGTTTAGCTCTGTACCCCATTTTTAATCGGGTTATTTGACCATGTAGAGTCTAATTTCTTGAATTCTTTATATATATTGGGTATTAGCCCTCTATTGGACATAGGATTGGTAAAGATCTTTTCCAACTCTGTTGTTTGCTGTTTTGTCCTATTGGCAGTGTCCTTTGCCTTACAGAAGCTTTGCAATTTTATGAAGTTCCATTTGTCAATTCTTGATCTTAGAGCATGAGCCTTTGGTTCTGTTCAGGAACTTTTCCCCTGTGCCCAAGCATTCAAGGCTCTTCCCCACCTTCTCTTCTATTAGTTTCAGTGTATCTGGTTTTATGTGAAGGTCCTTTATCCACTTGGATTTGAGCATTGTACAGGAAGATAAGAATGGATTGATTTGCATTATTCTACATGATATCCTCCAGTTGAACCAGCACCATTTGTTGAAAATGCTGTCCTTTTACCACTGGACTATTTTAGATCCTTTGTCAAAAATCAAGTGACCATAGATGTGTGGGTTCATTTCTGGGTCTTTAATTCTATTCCATTGATCTTCTTGCCTGTCTCTGTACCAATACCATGCAGTTTTTAATCACTATTGCTATGTAGTACAGCTTTAGGTCAGGGATGGTGATTCCCCCAGAAGTTTTGTTGTTGTTGAGAATAGTTTTTGCTATCCTGGTTTTGTTGTTGTTGTTGTTGTTGTTGTTGTTGTTATTCCAGAATAATTTGCAAATTGCTCTTTCTATCTCTATGAAAAATTAAGTTGGAATTTTGGTGGGGATTGCATTGAATCTGTAGATTGCTTTTGGCAAGATGGCCATTTTTACTATATCAATACTGCCAAGCCATGGGCATGGGAGATCTTTCCATCTTCTGAGATCTTCTTTGATTTCTTTCTTCAGAAACTTGAAGTTCTTGTCATACAGGTCTTTCACTTGCTTGGTTAGATTCATACCAAGATACTTTGTATTATTTGCGACTATTGTGAAGGGTGTCCTTTTCCTGATTTCTTTCTCAGGCTGTTTATCCTTTGAGTAGAAGAAAGCTACTGATTTGTTTGAAATAATTTTATATCCAGTCACTTTGCTGAAGTTGCTTATCTTATCAGAGCTAGGAGTTCTCTGGTGGACGCTTTGGGGTCACTTAAGAATATTATAATATCATCTGCAAATAGTGACATTTTGACTTCTTCCTTTCCTATTTGTATCCCTTTGACTTCTTTTTGTTGTCTAATTGCTCTGGCTAGGACTTCCAGTACTATATTGAATAAGTAGGGAGAGAGTGGGCAGCTTTGTCTAGTCCCTGATTTTAGTGGGATAGCTTCAAATTTCTCTCCATTTAGTTTAATGTTGGCTACTGGCTTGCTATTGCTTTTACTATGTTTAGGTATGGGCCTTGAATTCCTGATCTTTCCAAGACTTTTAACATGAAGGGATGTTGAATTTTGTCAAATGCTTTCTCAGCATCTAGTGAGATGATCATGTGATTTTTTCTTTGAGTTTGTTTATATAGTGGATTACATTGATGGATTTCTGAATATTGAAATATGCATTCCTGCATTCCTAGGATAAAACCTGATCTTTACTTGATCATGACTGATGATTGTTTTGATGTGTTCTTGGGTTCAGTTTGTGAGATTTTTATTGAGTATTTTAGCATTGATATTCATAAGGGAGATTGGTCTGAAGTTCCCATTCTTGGTTGTGTCTTTGTGTGGTTTAAGTATGTGTGTAATTGTAGCTTCATAGAATGAATTGGAAAGTGTTCCTTCTGTTTCTATTTTGTGGAATAATTTGAAGAGAATTGGTATTAGGTCTTCCTTGAAGGTCTGATAGAATTCTGCACTAAAACCATCTAGTCCCCAGCTTTTTTTTTTTTTTTTTTTTTTTTTTTTTTGTAGGGAGACTTTTAATGACAGGTACTATTTCTTTAGGGGTTATGGGACTGTTTAGATGGTTTATCTGTTCCTGATTTAACTTTGCTACCTGGTATCTATCTAGAAAATTGTCCATTTCATCCAGATTTTCCAGTTTTATTGAGTATATACTTTTGTAGTAGAATCTGATGACTTTTTGTATTTCCTCAGTTTCTGTTGTTATGTCTCCTTTTCCGTTTTGATTTTATTAATTTGGATACTGTCTCTGTGCCCTCTGGTTAGTCTGGGTAAGGGTTTATCTATCTCGTTGATTTTCTCAAAGAAGCAGCTCCTGGTTTTGTTGATATTTTGTATAGTTCTTTCTGTTTCTACTTGGTTGATTTCAGCCCTGAGTTTGATTATTTCCTGCCATCTACTGCTCTTGGGTGTATTTGCTTCTTTTTGTTATAGAGCTTTCAGGTGTGCTGTCAAGTTGCTAGTATATGCTCTCTCAGGTTTCTTTTTGTAGGCACTTAGAGCTATGAGTTTTTCCCTTAGTACTTCTTTCATTGTGTCCCATAAGTTTTGGTATGAAGAGCCTTCACTTTCATTAAGTTCTAGAAAGTCTTTAATTTCTTTCTTTATTTCTTCCTTGAAATCATCGAGTAGAGCGTTGTTCAGTTTCTACGTGTATGTGGGCTTTCCATTGTTTTTGTTATTATTGAAGACCAGCCTTAGTCCATGGTAATCTGATAGGATACATAAAATTATTTCAATCTTTTTATGTCTGTTGAGGCCTGTTTTGTGACCAATTATATAGTCTGTTTTGGGGAAGGTACAATGAGGTGCTAAGAAAAGGGTATATTCTTTCGTTTTAGGATGAAATATTCTATAGATATCTGTTAAATCCATTTGGTTCATAACTTCAGTTAGTTTCACTGAATCTCTTTTAGTTTCTGTTTCCATGATCTGTCCATTTCTGAGAGTGGGGTGTTGAAGCTCCCCCACTATTATTGTGTAAGGTACAATTTGTGCTTTGAGCTTTAGTAAGGTTTCTTTTATGTATGTGGGTGCCCTTGCATTTGGAGCATAGATATTCAGAATTGAGAATTCATCTTGGTGGATTTTTTCTTTGGTGAGTATGAAGTGTCCTTCCTTATCTTATTTGATAACTTTTGGTTGTAAGTCAATTTTATTCAATGTTAGAATGGCTACTCCAAATTGTTTCTTGGGACCATTTGCTTAGATTTTTTTTTTCCAGCCATTTAATCTGAGGTCGTATCTGTCTTTGTCACTAAGGTGCGTTTCCTGTATGCAGCAAAATTCTGGGTCCTGTTTACATATTCAGTCAGTTAGTCTATGTCTTTTTATTGGGGAATTGAGTCCATTGATGTTAAGCAATATTAAGGAAAAATGATTGTTGCTTCCTGTTATTTTTGTTATTAGAGGTGGAATTATGTTTGTATGGTTATCTTCTTTGGGGTTTGTTGGAAGATTACTTTCTTGCTTTTTCTAGGCTGTAGTTTGTTGTGTTGGAGTTTTCCATCTATTATCTTTTGTAGGGCTGGACTCGTGGAAAGATAATGTATAAAGTTGGTTTTGTCATGGAATATCTTGGTTTCTCCATCTATAGTGATTGAGGGTTTTGCTGGGTATAGTAGTCTGGGCTGACATTTGTGTTCTTTTAGGGTCTGTATGATATAAGTCCAGGATCTTTTTTCTTTTATAGTCTCTGGTAAGAAATCTGGTGTAATTCTGATACGTCTGCCTTTTATATGTTACTTAACATTTTTCCCTTACTGCTTTTAGTATTTTTTCTTTGTTTTGTGCATTTGATGTTTTGATTGTTATGTGACAGGAGGAATTTCTTTTCTGGTCTAGTCTATTTGGAGTTCTGTAGGCTTCTTGTTTGTTCATGGGCATCTCTTTCTTTACTTCAGGGAAGTTTTCTTCTATAATCTTGTTGAAGATATTTACTGGCCCTTTAGTTTGGGACTCTTCACTCTCGTCTATACCTATTATCCTTAGGTTTGGTCTTCTCATTGTGTCCTGGATTTTCTGGATGTTTTGGGTTAGGAGCCTTTTGCATTTTCTTTGACAGTTGTGTCAATGTTTTTCATAGTATGTTCTGCACCTGAGATTCTCTCTTCTATCTCTTGTATTCTGTTGGTGATGCTTGCATCTATGACTCCTGATTTCTTTCCTAGGTTTTCTATCTTTAAGATAGTCTCCCTTTGGGATTTCTTTATTGTTTCTACTTCCATTTTTAGATCCTGGATGGTTTTGTTTAATTCCTTCACCTGTTTGGTTGTGTTTTCTTGCAATTCTTTAAGGGATTTTTGTGTTTCCTCTTTAAGGGCTTCTGCCTGTTTACCTGTGTTCTCCTGTGTTTCTTTAAGGGAGTTATTTATGTCCTTCTTAAAGTCCTCTATCATAATCATGAGAAGTGATTTTAAATCTGAATCCTGCTTTTCCAGTGTGGTGGGGTGTCCAAGACTTACCATGGTGGGAGAACTGTGTTCTGATGATGCCAGGTAACCTTGGTTTCTGTTGCTTATGTTCTTGCACTTGCCTTTTGCCATCTGGTTATCTCTAGTGTTACCTGCACTTGCTGTCTCTGACTGGAGATTGTCTCTCCTGTTATCTTGCTTGTGTCAGAACTCCTCAGAGTCCAGCTGTCTCTGTGATCCTGTAATCCTGAGATCCTGGGTGAAAGAGCTCCTGGGACTCAGGCTGCCTCTGGGATCCTGAAATCCTATGATCCTGAGTGTGCTAGAGCTCCCAAGAATCCAGCTTCCTCAACTGCTCTGAGGACAGAGGATTGTCTGCTGCTCTGAGTGCATTGTTTCCTCCGATGCTCTGAGTGCAGTGGTTCCTCGGGGATGGGTCAGGATGTAGTGTCATCATGGGAGCAGACCAGCTAGGAGTCTGCCCCAGCAGAAAGGACCAAGCAAGGGGTAGAAGGTAGAGATGGAGTCGTATTCCGGAGACTGGGGTTTGGGTGGGTGATGAGTCCTGAGTGCCCCAGGCTCCCAGCTGCAGCTCTGGGGTGTGGTTGTTGGGGAGGGGTCATACCTGTTTCTCTGAGTACAATGGTTCCTTTAGGGTGGGTCAGGATATGGCATCTTTAGGGGAGCGGACCAGCTAGCAGTCTTTGTCTTTCTATGGGAGACAAGGTATTCACCATATCAACTGAGGATGGCTGTGTAGGAAAAAATTGGGGGAAAGAGTTAGGATCCTTTATGTATTTAAATATTCTTAGAAAAAATGAGTAAAGCAGTAATTTTAATTAATTAGTATTTATAAGTGTCTACTAGAAGAGCTCAGAACTGGGTGTTAAGCATTTATGTCCCCAACACATGTATATATGCGTATATTACAGATATATTTAACTATAACAACTAATTTCTTATGGAAAGAGATAAACAAAACATAAAAATGGCTAAGAACACCTTTTTTTGTTTTCTCAGTTTTTGGTTTTTATCTTTTGTCCATTAGATGGCATACCCACAGGAAAGTAAGGCAACCACATTATTTGACTTAGTTGCTGTTAAATGGTAATTGTCAAGAGATCTAACAGGTAAAGATTCAAGCTATCTCCTAAAATAGGGACAATTGTATAAGTATTGTTTTCAGTCAAGTGTACTATAATCGTGCCCTCCGCAGATGTGTCTATGTGAGGCAAGCAAATTATAATTATGAAGAATTTAATTATATGCCATTATCTAAATTGTACATGGTTCAGCCCTGTTTCACAAAGTGGGGTCCTTATGCATCTTATTTATGGCATACAGAAATTGTATGTTCACCTTGATCAATAGTTAAGTTGGTGATTAATAAATGCTTAGCAGCAATTAGCCCAAAAATCCAAAGAACATATATATAAATACAACTTATCTAGCAGCGGGAGGCAGGCAGACGTGTGTAATGTTGGCTGCCCTGACTTTGAAGGTCAAAAGACATAGCTCGGTGAAAAACGCAGGCAGGGAGTCTTTGTAGATATTTGAGGCAGGGAAGGAGGCATTGTCAGAAATGAAAAGGGGACTTTTTGCCACTTGGATGTACATGGAGGAAAGCGAGAAGTGGGAATTACTCTGCCGCTGCAATGATTGGAACGAACACTAAGTTCAAGACTAAAACCAAGGCAACAGATGCCAAACAAAGCAGTACAATAGGCCCACTCTGTAGAAATAAAATTGGATTTCCAAACAGGGTTTTAAGACCATGCTATGAGCTATATGCTACATCAAGAGGTAAATGCTACTGGATCTTTACATTGCCAGAGAGCCCCGTAAATTCTGCACAATGGCCTAAATTGATTCACGACATGACCTCCGTAAAAGAAAAGCTGCCTTGAGGTAAAAGCTTTTCCAAAACTTTGTAGAACTTAATGAAAATAACTACTTCCATCCAAACAGATCAGGAGGTGGGTTAAGCCTGCTCATTGTCTACAATGAACTTCACCTCAGCCCCTAACACAGCAGAGATTTCACCTGAAGCAAAGCTTTAGATAAATTGTCCTCAGACACCAGGCATTTGCAGTAACTCCAACACTGTAGATAATTTTGTAGCTTTTATTTCTGTAGAGGCAGCCTTTGGCTTTAAAATAAGAAGGTGGTGGCTAAGTACAAAAATGACCATTGCTTTGTTATGCAGTAAGGGACTATGATGCCAGGAAGCGTGCAGATGCACACAAAAGGAAGTCCCTTGCATATGTCATTAGTCACTTTTGTCTTGTCCATGGAATTTCTATATGGTATCTCAGCTAGCATAACAAGCCATATCATGATTGGCTGCAGCAAGGTCAACTTATTTTTAAAATTTTTATTTTTAATTAATTTTATTCTTTACATACTATTCACTCACACACATACTCACACACACACACTCTCTCACACACACACACTTTCCTATGTTTCTATCATTTTTTTTTATTAGCACCTTTCCTACCAATTATTTTTCTGTGTTCTAACTTTCCGTTAGGTCCCGTGACCCACTTGGTTCAATCAGGACTGTCTGTGTCACCACTGGATTATAGCTACCCAGTTGGAGCCTGCTGGGCTTATCAGTGGGCTCACAATAAAGTCAACGTGGGCCCCAATTTAAAGCTGATGCTATTGTCTGCTGCTATTTGATTCTACCCTGGGAACTAAGCCCTGGGATGTGAAGAAACAACTCTTCTGTGCTGGGGAATTGATGAAGTGGGTGCCCAGTTTGCAACCCACCTGGTTTAGAGGGAAGCTTGGAGTCTTTATGTGCCTCGTCTCTTCCTAACATATTTAGCATCTAGTATTTTCAAGAAAACACTTGTAATTCTGATGTGACAACCATTCTAGAATTCTAAGCATTCTAGCTAAATGGTAACCAGAAAATACAACTACTTTTACGTTCTTTCGCTTTTGATTTTATGTTGATTATTTTTTAAACTTTACATTGCATGTAAGTGTACTTACAATGTACATATATTATATGTATAATGTACAGATGTACATTATACCCTGTACATCTTACCATGGAACTACACTGATTCACATTTAATAGTGTGAAAGGTAGTGGGGGAGGGATGGAGAGCCATGTTGTTCCTCTGTTCACATGTGAGTATATGAACTGATTCCCTACATGCTGTTCTGAGATAACTGCCTGCTAGTACATCCCCTGCATATGACTGTGTCACTCTTAAAATAATCCTTCTAACTCTGCAAAGTAATCTCCCAGGAGCATCTGACCCTGACACTGTTCTACTAGAATCTACCAGTGATTCCTGAACCTCTCTATTGTCCAAGAAACTAGTTTGACTCATAAAACCTTTATTAACAGGGGCTGACCTTCCCTGCAAGGCTCATTTCTCATGACTCCTCACTCTAAATTTAGGGCCCATGGAAACTTTCAATGTGTTCTTCACTTCTTGCTTTAGCTCAAGGGTGAGTCTTTGCTTGGCCTTTGAAACCTCAGACATTTTTTTCTGACTCTTTCCGCATATTTCAGATACATGCTTGTTTCTTTCCCTGTCTTTCTCTTCATTAAGCTGTGTAACTCTGTTCCTCACACTCGTGGGGTGGCGTTGTAAACCACTAACGTACTGCCTGTTGGAGCCATACACTTTTCCATTTCCGGCAGAGTCCCTGATTCAGAGAATACGCTCTTATTTTCACATGAACAAATACTTAAAAAAATAAATAAAGCCAGTTGTTTCTGGTGGGATTCTGTTTTGCCAACACCTTCACAGGACTACCCAGCAACAACAACTAACTAGATAGCTGTGCATCCTGGAGCTTCATCAATTACACAGAAAATTAACCCCTACAACCTCCACCATAAAACCAAGGTTGAGATGACTGAAAAGGTAATTGTTATAATTTAAGATGATATCAGTGTCGTGTTGGGTGTCCTTTAATCCTCAGTTAAGCACCAACATCATAGGCCAATACATGTTCAAGTTAGATAACTTGCCTAGAATCACACATCCTAAATTCACCCTAATCTATGGAAAATCCATGTTCTTTCCCCTTTTTTGGTCATATGGAGAGCTGTGTATAACATGGTACAATTAAATTCTCATCTCATGGCATCCTCGGGATCTTCACATTGCACAAACCAGATTGATTTCATAAAACTGGAAGGTAGGAAAATCTTGGAAATGTGCACAAAGTTCTGAGTTCACTTATAAATGAAACTCAAATAAACCAAGTTGTCAAAAGTCACCAAAACCCTGAGGCCTGAAAACCACTCTTTATTGCTTAATGAGACCACCAAAGTTGCCTGTAATTATGATTTTTGCTTCTTCAAATTATGTTGATGCCTGTATAATTGCAATAACAGCTCTTGGAAAGGATTTTCATATCCTAAATCCCGGGACCTGTTAATGTCACCTTATATGAACAAACAAACAAACAAACCAACAAAAATCAACTATAACTGTGTGCTTGAATGAAAGATGAAGGGATGGAGAAATAACCCATTATTACACATGAAGGCTCTAAATGCAACCCTAAGCAGAGTGATATTTATGCAAACAGCAGAGGGGGGTTGTGGACCCAAGACACAGAGTGCTAAAAGCCACCAAAAGCAAGAAGAGACAGCTAGAGTGTACTCAAGCACCTCCAGGAAACCTCCAGAAAGGTCCTCCAGAGCACATGGCTCTGCCAACATTGTATCAGCACTTATAGAACAGTTTTAAACCAACAAACTCTCCAGGTCTGGACTCACACACTGTTGATCCTGGCACTAGGAGGCAAAGGCAGGAGAATGGGCATTCAGGGTCAGTCTTTGGCTTCCTGGTGAGTTTAAAGCACACTGGACTGAAAACCTTACATTGGACTGGGAAGGGGAAGAAGGGCTGCGATCAGGATGTAATGTGAATGAATGAATGAATGAATGAATGAATAATAAATAAATAAATAAATGGAAAAAAATGAAAAAAAGACATAAAAACAATAAACTACAGCAGCCATAAGAAACTAAGATTCCTAAATATTAAGAGGTATAAATCATGAATACCCTGAAAATTCAGTAATGTCAATGGTGCGCCATTTGTCCATATCTTTTTCACAGAGGAAGAAAGAGGTAAGAGGCATTTTCCATTGGCAGTACCTTGACTGGGTTTAAACTGACCTTGGACAACCGAGTGCTATGACCTCCTGGATTTTTTTTTTTTTTTTTACTCAATAAACATGATTTTATAGCAGCTCTGCTTCCTGCCCATTTAGACTGCCACCATTACAGGATGGGACGGACTGTGTTAAAAAACTTTAGGGCTGAGCAATAAATGAGAAGCAATAAAACAGTGAAGTGCTCCACTTTCAACTCGGTGATCCAAGGCAACGGTTCAGAATCCATGATGCGGCTGGGTAACCAGACACTGCGATGGATCTGAGGCGTTACACTGCTGATGGGCTTGAGATCCTGGTAAGTGCCAGGCAATAACATTCCATTCTTAACTGTCCTCAGGCACGGTGGGATGGCTTGACTGGGCGGATCACCTTCAATAAGACGGATGGCTTGAGAAAGGATTTTGACCTGGACATTATCAGTCTCAAAGAGGAAGGAACTGAAAAGGTAACTTTCCTGGATGGAGAATAGATTAACCAATGCACTCAGGAAAGGGAATTCGTTGTTCATGCATTTTAGTGAAGTGGCACAGGCAAGTTGGAGAATGACAAAAGGACTTTCTTAGCACTCTCCTTTGACCTCTAGCATTCTGGCTCATTCTCTAGCAATTGGAAGGTAGGCACCGATGGGATAGATAGTCAAATTATAATTTGGAATTAATAGCACTGATTAATGTTTACCAACGTTTGGTCTATAAAGCCACTCTTCATTGTCATCCACATAACTTTAAGCACTGGCATGGTGAGGCCTATTTCATAAAGATTTTACAAAGTTGAGTTTAGATTTGGACTGTAGGAATTGCAGCTGGTTTATCTATGTCGAGGCACCCAAGGGTTACTCAGAAAATTAATTTTAGCTGAACTCTATTTTGAGATTGGTGACAGAGGGACGGAGTAAAATAGTATGGAAGAGGAGCAAATTAACATGGCATCCTTAATTTAGGACAAATGCTAAAAGTTTTTATTTTAATGCTGGGTTCTCACTTTAGGATTGTTTCAGTTGGAAGTCTCAATTTCAAAGTTTGGAGTTTTATTTTAGCTACTACTTAGACTAACACTCATGTAAACTGTTAAGTAATGATAAAGGAATTTGTGCTGCTCGATATATTTTATGATTTTAATTTAATATCCATGTGTGCAGGTCACAGTCAGCATTATAATTGGAGGATTTGCCTTCAGGACCTAAAGATTAGGTCCTGGGAAGACTTAAAGATTGGGGAGGTCCAAATTACCTGGGCATCAGAACTCCATAGATCAATGCATTTTCATATGACAGAGACTAACGCACAAAATGTGGCACTCAATATAAAAGAGCACTTTGAAACAGCTAATTTCTTGCTTAACTTCAAATGGTTGGTTTTTACTTTTAATGCAAGGTAACATTTCCTTATCTGTTTCATTGGTTCCGTTTACTGGGACACATTTTTCTCCCTTGGCAGATTATAACTGCCCTCTTCCTGCACACCCTATCCTTAAACACCATTAATTCAAAAAAAAGATCAATTAATCTAGATGTTGAAGGCGATCACAGGTGTTAAGATGTTTGAGAACAACAGTTAGCTCACAGCTTTGAGAGTCCACATGTATGTGGGTTTTCTATTTCAAAAACGCTGCTTATTCTCCTTCTTCCTGGTTTGAGCATTGCTCCACTGCTTCCTCTGCTGGTTTAACGGAACAAAACAGCTACCTGTCTCCATAACTGTGTATGGGACTTGGGCCAGAGGGAACAGAGAAGAATGTTTATTGTAACTTAAAAGCTTATAGTTACTTAAAAGCGTATCTGTTTCTCTAGGCCCTCTCCTTTTGCCGTTTTGGCTCCTCTGAGTGTGTAGCATGATCATAGTAAAGCTGCTAAGGAAATGCCTGTCCTTGGCTCACACAGGTGATAAACTAGTCAGAATCCCCAGAGCTATTTATATGCACATTGAGATTATGCACATTGAATTGCTGTTTTCCCATCAAAAGCAAAGTCAAAATAGATGAAAGTATTTTCTACTTGCTTCTTATCTCTTCAACCTTTGCAACACCTTTTTTCTTCAGGTGACTTGGCCTCAGTTCCTGAGATTGCTGGTTGAGTCTTGAAGGCAGTGGGAAAAGCTAACATGTCCCTCGGGATCCAAGGGAAGACATGCCCACACTTCCCATGCCAGCTTCTTGGGGCTCACAGGCGAACCATTATCAAAAGTCCATCCATCCTTTGCACCCAACCTTCTACTTTCCGCAAACTCATAATCAAAGATGCATCATTCAGCATGTTTCTCTGTGTAGCTTAGGAAATGTGTGTATGTATGTGTGTGATGAACGACTGATTTAACCATAAATTCTTTTAACAGTTCTTTTAAAGTATGGTGAATATCCTCTACCCCTGCCGCATACCTGTGAACATTCAAAAGCACTTTAATTTACTTTATGCTGTGTAAAAGGAGCACGTAACTTCTGTGACACCCAGCCCGCCCCTTTCATTTCCTTGTCATACCTATTTTTGGTCTTTATATGAATTAAAGTGCAAAAACCCCAAACAAGAGGTGAAGAGTGTCACGCAGACTATATACGTCATGGTTCCCTGCTGCATTTTAATTAAGTCTGTTTTTATTTTTCCTTCTGAAACCCCAGGCCTCTGGTGAAGTGTCTAAGCACTTGTATAAAGTGTGGAAGAAGGTTTGTACCCTGATAACAACTGCAGGACACTTGGGGTGGGGTGGTTGCCCTCTGCCAGTCTTACCAGGGCAGGGGCTTACCAGCTGCATGCAGATTACTCTGCATGCAGACTCCATAGAAGGGAGGGGGCAGGGAGACAGAGTGTGTTCACCCTCAGCATCATCAGGAATTGAAAGTAGACATTCGATGGGCTAATGAGTGGTGGGTGGGTAAATATTTCTTTCCCCCTACATTAGCTTCTCCACTGGACAGGATCAGTGTCCATGGAGACTGCGAGGAGGTAACACAGACAGCAGCCCATTTATAGATCTTCCCAAACCTCTAAATATTTCCCCTAAGGGGAATGAAAACAACGGGTTTGATCCATCAGACTAGTCAGATAGGCTCAGGCCTCTGAAGGCAAGGACACTTTTCTCAGTGCCACCCAACTGTGAAGTGTGGGCCATTTTCAGAAACTCCCCTTGCTCACGAGCTGTCTTTGCTTTATCAGAGCATACTGTCTTGACATTTACTCTAGAACTGGTTTCTAGAGGACAAATCAACGGAAAACTTTTGAAGGGAAATGAGATTATCTTGTAAATTTTAGCACCCACTATTTCATAGTTTATTATACAGGATCATGTTTCAGTGACTGTGCATAAATTTACATAAGCAGATGTTCATCACCAGAAAGGCTTGAGGAAAGTGTCCCAGTGACAGGCAGGCAAACGTCACACTGCCATCAGCCTTTCTCCTCACTCCTCTCTCTCTCTCTCTCTCTCTCTCTCTCTCTCTCTCTCTCTCTCTCTCTCTCACACACACACACACACACACACACACACACTCTACTTAAAACCAGTTGCTAAAATTTCTTTTGATTGATGGATGGACTATAAGTTACTTCAGGTCACTCAGCCTGAACAGTCTGTTGGGCTTGCTTCTGCCTTTCAAATGATTGGCCAAGGCACAGAAATTATAAACAGTTTCTACTAGTGGTCCAAAGAATAATCTCATCATCCCCTTAAAAGAACTCAGCAGAGTAGCTCAGAAATGTCCTTCTTTTAATATATATATTATAGCATATACATACATATATATGTACACACACATATATATGCTATATGTATATATGTGTATATATATGCTGATATATATATATATATATATATATATATATATGTATATGTATGTATATATATATATATATATACTGTTTTATTGATGAACCGGAGATGAACAAGTTTCCTCACTTACCTGGCACTTGGAAAGCAGCTTATTTGAACTTGATACTCCCAGCACATTATGCAATGCTGAATTAATTCAAACTGAATACTCTAGAGCATAGAGTTCAGGCTCCGAAATTAGCCTCAAGGGAAAGGGGCAGCCATCCAGGCAGCACAGGATAGAACATCTGGGCCTTGCTAACCCATGCCTCTCTTCCTCATTCTTTCTACTAATCCTTCCTTGCTTATGTCACCTACGATGCTCAGGAATGAGGCTACAGCCCAGGGACTCACTCATGCCCAACAGGATACACTTCCCCAAGAAGATTCTGTCTTCAAGAGTTTACTCCAGCATAGTCACAGTTTAAGACCCTCCTCAGCATCAGAACTTCATTCAAATTACCAGATAGCTCACCTGAAACTCATTCCAGGAGAGAGGGTGGTAATCTTTATCAGATACCCTGTGCACTGAGGAGGCTCAAGGTACAGGAAACAGAAATCCGCCCCCCTCCCGTTACTTTGTTTCTTATACATGCCTGGTTGTATGCACTCAGCCATTTTAGATTTTATGTTTCTGAGACTCTAGGTTTGGAAAATAGATCCTAATGACTCTCTCTTAAATGGCCTATTTTGTCACTTTTTAAAAGTCTGAATAATAGTCTCTGGACATTCATTCATAAATACTTCCCAGATACCAAATGGCTACTTCCCTCATGCCAATTTAGGCAAGGAAAGAAGGCTTTTGCTTCACAGTCTGAAAATTGATGTGCTGCTTCCTAGAGTCACTCCTCCCTGGTTGCAGAGCAAGACCATAAAGCCAACATCCGGGCATCTGGTTAACTGCACAGCTTTGTCCAGCAAGCACACATCAGCACATCACAAAGTCCCACCTCACCAGAGACACTGGCTTGCTGACATGTCCATCTATTTCAATTAAGAAGTAAAGCCAAGGCAAAGCCTGACCTTTCCTTGACTCTCGTACTGGTTTTGGTTTTATTGTAACAACTTTTGCTGGAAAGCTGTCAGGAAGATTATCTCCTCTGCCTTGTTTTATAGAGGAAGATCTGTGCTCTCGGGACTTTGAGAGGTATCCGAGTGCAGGACAGTAGCAATGGTCTCTCTGCACCCTACTTACCACTCTTTTTCTGATGGGACGATGAAGAGATGGGAATAAAGCAGGAGAGAACATTTGTCTATAGTCTAAAGTCTTATTTTCGAAAAGAATGTTACAGTAGCATTCAATAATACCGTTTTTTTAAAGATAAAAATATTTAAACACACACTTAACGTTTAAAGTAGAGTAAGAGATAAAATACATCCTGCCTTTAAAAATAGCAACAGTCACAAGCACATTCTCTAATACTTGATTAAGAACTTAATTCTGTACTTCTAAGTGCCTATGTCAGTGTTTAATTGAGATTATGCCCAGGGCTCACCTTATACATAATCTTCACACACAATACAACCTAGAGTGGAGCTTTGGATAAGAACAAATGGACCAACACGTTGAACTCGATGGCTAAAACATTGGCTAGAAGCCAGGGTTCTGCCTGAAAAAACATTGGAAGAGGGAAGGTTAAAGAAATTAAGTCCAACTTCCCAAGCGTACGGCTCACAAAAGCAAACAGAGGCTCTCCCGTCAACAGAGAGACTACACACCACATCACAAGAAGCCCTGAAAGTTCGGAAGGGTTCCCAAGGGTGCTGGCCCAGATCCCATCTTGCTTCTGGTATCCTCTGCAAGCAGTTGCTCTACCCAGTGCTCTGTTCACTGCCATTAGTCTCTTTTTTTCTTCAACAAATTAACCCTGATTAGTATGGAGGAGAGAAATAGTGTGTGTGTGTGTGTGTGTGTGTGTGTGTGTGTGTGTGTGTGTGTGTGTATCTGTGTGTGTGTCTGTGTGTGTGTGTCTGTGTGTGTGTCTGTATATGTGAATGCATTGTACTTCTTAGAAATTTACTCAAAGAACGTACATCTCTAAGAAGATACCTGACTGGTTAACACTGCTCATGTTAGGGAGTCAATCAAAGCAAACCCAGGTGGGGAGGATGTGTAATACGCACATAGGGTAAACTTTTTAATTGTTTTTTTAAAAGGTACTTTTGGACTAGGGAGATGCCTCAGTGGTTTCAGAGCACTTGCTGGTCTTCCAGAGGACTGGAGTTCCTCTACTCCCAACATCCACATGAAGATGCTCATGACTCCCTAGAAGTCCACCTTGAAGGGAATCTGACTCCCTCTTCTGGTCCCAGAAGGCACCATTCCCCCCACACACTGTATGCATTCATAGAGACACATGTACACGCAAATAAAAATAAATCTTTAAAAATAATTTTAGAAGCATTTTCCCTCTCCACTTTGCTGGTGAGCGAACTGAGGCACCGAAGGTCTCATCCACTGTCCAAGGTCACATAGTTGGCAAACTACTAAGTTATATATAAGATATAAACCAAAGGATTTGGATATCAAGCACAGATCTCCCCTACCCATGTGAATTTGTTTAAATGCTAGAGCCATAGATGTCCCTGATTTTTATAGCGCATTTTAAGGTCTCTGAATTAAAATAAAAAGTCACTAGCAATTTCATATTATTTCCCTACAGTCAGCTTGAAGAAACTGCTGTGAACGTGACTTATATGTCTTGCATGATTATCCGTGCACCTCTTATCATACACAAGCACTTCCTCATCTGCCATCTCATTTGATCTTCTTAGCACCCCTATAGTATACAGAGAGGAAGTCAGAATAGTCACATCCTGTTTAAGGTCACAGCCTCTGTCTACCTATTTCCATCTGGCTTTGAAACACACTCCTTATCTAGAGTCTGGCAATGAATGAGTCCAGGGCTGGACCGAATAGCTCAATTTTCAAAGCTCTTTCCTAGGTCTCCCCAGATGCTAAGCAAATCAATTTATGAGGTTAGTATCCCTTGGCAGAATTTCTTTATTTTTAATTTATTTTTTGTTGGATATTTTATTTACATTTCAGATGCCATCCCCTTTCCCCATTTCTCCTCCCTAGAAAACCCCTATCCCATGCCCCCTTCTCCTTTGTGCTTTTATACAATTTTTTTAATGTTAACCAAAGGCTTTATAAGTTTGGTAGTGCTCAATATCAATCAGAAGTGTAACCCAATACCCAACCTAAATATATCAACTACCTTTGACTGGCAGAAACATATGACGATCTGCCTCCATGTCCCTCCCCCCCCCCTTTCTCTCTCTCCTCACCTAGCTCCTCCTTTCCTTCTCCTCCTCCTCTCCTTACTCCTCCTCTTCCTCTCAGTACTTCTCCCACCTTAACTCCTTCTACATATCACCTTTCCTGTTAAAATAAAACTTTTCTCTCAAAATACAATTAGAGAATAACTATACCAATTTGTGTCAGTAAGGTACAAGATAGACCTAATACCCAGCCCATCATTTTGTTGACTAAGCAGAACCTCTGTCATCTCTCCTAACTAAAAGACTTAGTTCTGAACCTGGCTTTTTTCCTTGGCTTTAGAATGAATGTCAGCTGAGAACCATCCTCTCAAATCTTTTCTCTCAAAGTAAATAGCCAGGATTGGCTATGAGATTATAGGTATTCAACCCTGTCAGAAATCCAGAATGACTGAGTTATAATTTCTTGAGAACAGAAGTCTTGACTTTATTTTTAATTTTGAGATTTTTCATTTGTCTCTAAGGGTGGGACTCAAGTCTAACTAGAAATTTGATTACATTGCATACATATACTGTTTAAAGAGTTGACAATTTAAATTTAAGTTTGTATTAATTCTTTGACGTAGCATACAAAACAATGGGCCTCACTGTAACATTTCAAATGTGTATACATGTTTGTAACTTCGTTCGCATCTCCCACTATGTTGCCGTCCTCTCCCAATGGTTCCTTATCTCTTCCAAAATCATCTCAGCTTTCATGTCACTTGTGTGTGCAAAATTTCACACACACACCTTACACAGAAAGCTGGAAAATAGTCTTATACATTGTTATTCAGCACCTCTGTTTTGACTCTGACACATCTACTTAGGTCAGGTGATTCTGGACAACTTGGATTTGGGGCATCAGGAATGATCAATGTGTATTTAATAGGGCCAACCACATTAGCAGTAACCAGACCACCGAAGAAATTGAAGACCATCATATTCTTATTGGATATTTTATTTATTTACATTTCAAATGTTATCCCCTTTCCCAATTTCCCCTCTACAACCCCTATCCCATCTTCCTCCCCCTGCTTCTATGAAGATGCTCCCCTGACACACCCATTCCCACCTCACCACCCTGATGTTCCACTACACTGGGGTATCCAGCCTTCACAGGACCAAGGGCCTCTCTTCCCATTGATGCCAGATGAGGCCATCCTCTGCTACATATGCAGCTGGAGCCATGGGTCTCTTCATGTGTACTCTTTGGTTGGTGGTTTAGTCCCTGGGAGTTCTGAGGGGTTTGGTTGGTTGTTATTGTTGTTCTTCCTATGGGGTTGCAATCCCCTTCAGCTCCTTCAGTCCTTTTTCTAACTCCTCCATTGGGGACCCCATGCTCTGTGAGCATCCACATCTGTATTTGTCAGGCTCTGGCAGACCATCATTTTTTTGAGTCTATTGAATACCAATAATCACCACTGACTCTCTGATACACACACACACACACACACACACATCAATGAACAATAAAAGTTTTTACTGGGATAATTGATGATCAAGAGTACACAAAAGACAGATAAGCAAGTAATAATTACAAAAGACATAGAGTGTTTGGGCAGACGTGTGCACTAGGTTCTACTGAAATGCGTAAGAGGTACCCCTTCTCAGCATCAGTTCCTCAGTGAGGATGGGTCCTGAAATTTGCCATCTATGTAGTTCATCTATTTAGTTTCTCCCATCTGTCTTTCCTTTTCTAATCCCAAGTCCCTCCAACACCCACCCTTCTCTTTCCATCCCAGCAATCATGCATTTTAAAGGACCCTTAAAAAAAAGTGTTGACCCTTTGGTGGCGTGATGTCTGATGTCAGCAGAATGTAACAAGGGCAGAAGTGTTTGTCTGCTGCTGTGTACTGTGTCCTCCAATGCCCACAGCTGTACTTGAAACATGGAAATAGGTGTTCAACAAACACACTGCAGAGGGAAAATTTCATAATCACTTACTCCTTATATTTAATTTAAAAAAAACAACAAGTAGCTTAATAATTAAAAGGAAACATTCCAAGCTGTTGTGGTATACATCGTTAACCCCAGAACTTGGGAGGCAGAGGCAGGTGGGTCTCTGAGTTCAAGGCCAACCTGGTCTTCAAAGCCAGTTCTGGCCAGGACATCACAGAGAAACACTGTCTCAAAACAACAACAACAACAATAATAGATTAATAAAAATAAGATAAAATGCCTCCTGCACCTGCCTTAATTAGCTCAGATTTAGGATTCTACACCCTCATCATTGTATGGCATAACTCTCCTCCATCAAGTAGTCTCTACTCTGAGGTACTTGTTTGTGTCCCAGGGTGTAAGCGTTGGTCCCATTACTGGTATAGCGGGCCCTCTGTTTAATCTAAGTGCTGTTGCAGGCAACAGGCAGCCTCTAACATCCTGTGTTCTGTGCAGATTGGGATTTGGAACTCCAACAGTGGGCTGAACATGACGGATGGCAATAGAGACAGGTCCAACAATATCACGGATTCGCTGGCTAACCGAACGCTCATTGTCACCACTATTCTGGTAAGCTATAAAGTTCTAGCCTTGTATCCACACTCCCACACTAGACTTAAAAGGATCCGTTCACTGTCTTTTCCAGCCTGGCGAGGCTTTCTGCATATGTCTATTTTTTAAACCAGGGAGCTAAAAGCATACATGCATACATTCGTATGTGCTTAAAAGAATGAAATATAAGCACTTGAAACCTCTCCACGTAGAATCCCAGCTTCATTCTTCCCTCGCTCCGCCCATCCTGGGCCACTTCTGTTCTCTGCCTCCTGAACTGCTGGTTGGTTTGACTTTAGAAAAAGACCAGGGAAGGTGATTCAGCGGGGAAGCCAGTGACATTGTTTCCTGTGACCCCTGAACTGCCCATCAACGGTTTTGTTCAAGTCTTTCCATAAGCACATTCCCTGCATTGTCCGCTGCCCTACACCTAGGCTCCAGCTTCCCTGGACTGTGGCAACACCTCCCACCTCTTTGTCTCTACCCTGGATCTTCCTAGTGTCCAGGTATAACAGGTCTCAAAACACTGCACTGTCTCTATTCCTCCTTCCGTTGGCTCGTCTCCATTGGCTCATCTGGAAAGAATCCTTGTATCAACTGACCCAAAATCCTTGTGTCCCACTGCAATCGTGATCTTATGTCCAGCTACGCTTTATTTCATTCACTGTGTAACACTCAGCTATTTGTCTTTGAAGCCGCTTTGTTAGACTTATTCATCCAAAGTAAACCTGATTTTTATTTGCACTTTCTTCTGGCCGTCACTTTGCTGCACTTTTTTGGGGGGCGAGGGGAGAAGTGTCTTCTTTTACTTTTTGTTTTTGACAAAGTTCATTATGTAGAACAGGCTGCACTGGAACTCCCCTATTTAGCCCAGGCTGGTCTCAAACTCACAGAGATAAACCTGCCTCTGCCTCCCCAGTGCCAGGATTAAACATGCATATGCCACTCTGGGCAATAACTTTCTATTGCATTGGCTTGATCCAACTGTCAGTTTGCTAGAGGAGGAACCTACACACGTGGGGCATCTCATCAGTAGAGTAATTATTGTAATGGTACAAAAGAAAGCGAACTCAGAGGAGAATTAGTAACTTTAGAGATGTGTGGTAGAAAGGCAGCCATTATTACTCACCAGATTAAAGGATTATGTGTAAGTGTCTAGGGAAGCATTGTCATATTTGAGGTCCAAGGTGACTTCAAATAAGACTGTAAGGCTGAAAAAAGAAGAAACGCTGGAAATAGCCAACCAGTATGCAGAGCAAGTACAACTGAAATTGAAATAAATGCTTAAGGATGGGACTGGGAGGAGAAGAAGGGGTGGTAGCTGAGGTCGGGAGGTAAAGCGAATAAATGAAGTAATGAAAAAAATAAACCTTTAAAGATGAAAAAAAAAAAAAAAAAAAAACCTCCTCAGTGTGAAATGGTAAAGTGCATTAAAAAGAAAAAGTTCTTGTCAAATGCAAATTACATTTTCCTAAGGAAGCAGAAAAATCAGAATATTTAGCATATGTGATATTTGAAAAATGAAAGACTTATATTTGCTGGTCTTCATTTCTCTTTTATAAATAGACAGTCTTAGGCCAAAATCTAAGGCAAGTGGACTCCTACAATAGAAGCCCAGATACGGTCCTATCTTAAGGAGGCACATGGGAGCCAAGCATCTTCTGAGAGTTTCTATCTATCGTCTCAGATTCAGACTTTGAACCTAACTATGACTCTGTCACGTCATCCACTAATCCCCTCCCCTAGCACCACAGTGAAAGAGAAAGCTGTCATCTAAAACGGCAGGAAAGAAAGACAAACACATGACATGAAGGCTTTTGTAACAATGGCGGGCAAGTTTAGTCAGAAACAGCTGACTTCAATCCCTTCCACTCTTAAAAATCAACTTCAAATGTTACATGTCTTCAGGCACTGACAGAACTCTTTCCTTTTCGTGATAACGGAGCTTCCATACCCGGTTTGTTTCGCTCAGGAAGAGCCCTACGTGATGTACAGGAAATCCGATAAGCCCCTCTACGGAAATGACAGATTTGAGGGATACTGCCTGGATCTGCTGAAAGAACTGTCAAGTATCCTGGGTTTCCTTTATGATGTTAAACTGGTTCCTGACGGCAAATATGGAGCCCAGAATGACAAGGGGGAATGGAATGGAATGGTTAAAGAGCTCATAGACCACGTAAGCAAAAACCACACATGACTGAAAAACGCTCTGAGGGAAGAAGTAAAAGGAGGAAAAAAACAGTTGATTCCATTTTGGAAGAAAGGTTTTTGGTATTCCAGGTCTTTAGACACAGACACACACACACACACACACACACACACACACCACATAAATATTTCTTAAAAGCAAAATGAACTTTGCTCAGTCTAGAGGGTTGGAGAAAAATAAAAGTTGCGGGTTAAACTTTATATATTCACCCTTTACGCCAATGAGTAAGCTTGAGAGGCTTCCAATTAAATCAAAAATTCTAGGACCTGAGACTCGGGACTCAGAGAAAAATCTCACTTTGTCACCTTATATTAGACCAAGGTGTTCCTTCCTCCCTTCTCTAACATGCCCTTGGTAAAGACATTATCTGATAATTTTAGTTTATGTGTTGACAATACCTTCTGTGTGTGTTTGTATGTGGTGTGTGTGTGTTTCTGTTTCTCTCTCTCTCTCTCTCTCTCTCTCTCTCTCTCTCTCTCTCTCTCTCATGCACACTCTCAGTGTGTGGGTTCTGTGGGGATGGGTGTGCACCTTACATGGACCCTCACCCCCACCCCTCCATACTTTCTGGTTTCTCTTTGATAATAAATACTATAATATAAATAAAATTAGCTCATGCTAGGTGCTCCTTGCACAAAAAGCATTTGTAGTTGAGATTAGGAGAAGGCTAGTCACTTGCAACTGACCATTTAGTACTTGCTTTTACAGAGAGCTGACCTGGCAGTGGCCCCTCTCACCATCACGTATGTACGGGAGAAAGTCATTGACTTCTCCAAGCCCTTCATGACCCTGGGCATTAGCATCCTTTACCGGAAGCCCAATGGAACCAACCCGGGCGTCTTCTCCTTCCTCAACCCTCTATCTCCAGACATTTGGATGTACGTGCTGCTCGCCTGCCTAGGGGTCAGTTGTGTGCTCTTTGTGATTGCAAGGTAAGTTTGAGAATACTGAATTCAATGCAGTGGTCTGGCAGTCACAGATTTCAAAAATTCACAGTTTAAATGTGCAATTTTATTTTTGCTCATTGTTGCAGTTTTTTCTCAGGGTTTCCATGGAAAGCTGTTATGTGCATTAAAAGCTAATTATCCATAAAGATACATTTTTAAGGGAAGAAGACAGTCCTTTATAGTAATTTAACTTTTCCTGTACTTCAATTAGCATAAGATTACTATTTATCTTATTTTTACATGGAATAAAAGACAAAAAAAAAAAAAGCAACAGATCAACTGGGATAGCTAAAATGTTACTAAAATAATAAGAAAATTATTTTAAGTTATTTTCTTCGGGAATAATTGAATAAGCCAAACGAAAAAACAAGGTAGCTCAGAATCACCATAGCAAATAAAAAACATGGAAAGAAAGATGCCGAGCCCCTTAAGGACTGAGGAAAACACTTGAAAAATTTTGTGAGATTCTTCTTTAAAATCATTAGAAGGTAAATAAGAAAATTGTGGAAGTCACACTGAAAAGAAATTACAGTGTGGAATTTTACTTGATGATTGATTGATTGATTGATTGATTATCTGATTGACTGGCCGATTGTTGGTTTATTGCTTCTGTACTGGAGATGGGGTATAGGGCCTTATACATGCTTAGCAAGGCCTCTACCCCTTAGCTACATCCTCAAACCATTGTAAAAGCTTTATGATGCTCCAGAAGTGTCTCCATTTAAGCTTTATTTTTCAAGATTAAACTCTGTCCTCTATATGTAACCATTATACCTTCCACAAGTCTTCCAGAGCTTTTTATTCTTCTCAGTAAAACATATATCTAAATGCCTTTGATGAAACTACTATTCTATTTTTCTATTCCTCTTAAATCTTTGATAGCTCTAGATAAAGTATATGTTTTTAAAATTTACTTTTTTAATGGCATGTCTATGTTTTCAGTCTTTTTCACCTTTTGACAAAACTTGATAATTTTTTCCCCTAATCAATTTTTGTCTTCTTTCCAGGAATTTATTTAAAAAAAAAAAAAAATCTCTTCACGGTAGCTCTTTGCCATTGTCAGTTGTCCAGTTTCGTTTAATGCCTGGTAACTTCTCCTCGGCTTAATTACAAAGAATGCTTGGGAAAATACCCCAAGCAGAAAACATGCAGAAGATCTACAAGGCAGAGTCAAATGGAATAAGTGACTTCTGATACGTGGATATTTAAGCTTTTAAAGGGACTAAAGTCTGGGAGTTCTCAACATCTTGTAAAATGTGCTATTGCCAAATCTCAAATTTTGTTTTTTGAAATAGTGGTCAAAATTCTTTTTACACAAACATGCACACACATCTACACACACACACACACACACACACAATCAACTTCAAATATTCAGTCATGTCACAGTCAAGGACCATGTTCAAGATAATTTAACAAAATCCTTGAAAATAATTGTTTAATCAGCTATTGACCTTTTGGAGATTTGTCACAGTTCCCAGATGAAGTTATATTGACCTGGAATAGCCATAAAGTAATGAAGTACCCCCTCACGAGGAACAGGCTACATTGGGTTGACTCGTTCTATTTCTCTAGCCCTATCTAAGCAATGAAAAAGACAGGGAGCAATAAAAATGTGAGTTTTCAAATCCTGAGTTCAGGGTTTCTTCAAACAAGAATGCTCACAAATGAATCAAGCAAGGTCATACTGATGGAAACTTCCTTTACTTGCTCTAGTGAAGTTGGCCAAAGCTACCTGGAAGAAAACAGTATGTGAGCATAGTTCAGAAGCCCTCACAAGGACATGCACCGAAGGGACCCTATTGTACTGCCTCTCGACTGTGACTTTAGCTACCCTTATATTTGTCATCAGGCTATGTCAGAAAGGATATGTAACATTCAGAATATTCCCACACTTTGTCCATTTCCTTAAAAGCTCTTGGTGACCCACAGTCTGTATTTCAGACTCAACACCATATCATCTACACCTTTGAGTCTATCCTAATCCTACACCATTGGACCACTAAGTGTGATGCTCAAAGCTCAAAGCCCCAGCCAGTTAAGCAGGTGCTGATTCTCCTTTTCTTCCCATCATAGTCTGAGACCACAAAGTAGATCACTGGGTCTCTCTGCACCAATAAGGTGAGATACAGCGTGACTTTAGTTTCCATCCTAGTGGTTTGCCCTCAAATTCGGTAACATAGAAATGAAAACAAGTTAATCTCATAGTTATTCTTTGATCTAAAGAAGCTTCCAGATTTGTGTTGTGAAATTTATCCTTTTGTTTTCTTAAAGTGAAAAAATACAGTCCAATCCAGCATTTAAGCTAATGCCCTCACCAAATAGATCCCTAAAAGTCCCTAAAAGATTCCTAAAACATCAATTGAACAAGATAAGGAAAACCATAGACAATGACAGTGAAGCATGACTAATGGATGTGTTACTGTTTTGATTTGGCAGTTGACTCTAAAAATATTTAACTCCAAGGAATTGGGTTCATGGTGAACATAGGTTGAACTGGGCCAAGTTTCCACATACAGATGTTGCTTACATTGGTGACTTACATTTATCTTCCTAAAATGGATTTTTAAAAGTTGGCATTTGGCAAAAAGTAAGAGTTAGGAAAAAGAACGAACCCTTGAAAGCAGATTCTAAGGTTACAAACCCAATCATTGATGACAAGTTCAAACATATCTTTCTCCATTGAAATCAACTGGTCTTTCTGTCTTCAAAGCAACCAGTGTCTGTCAACAATGAGAAATAGACAGTCGCCTCCATGCCTCCACAACTTTAAATTTAATGTAAAATTTTCATTATCTAAACCTTAAACCAAAGTAAGAGGTTCACATGGGTAAATCCTCTAGATTCATTATGCTGCATTTTGTTATAATGTTAAATAAAGAAGGTCTTTCTATGCAACTCAGGCTGTTCTTTAACTTCCTGTGGAGATAGACTGGCCTCAAACAGGAAGCATTCTTCTTGTCTCAGCATCCCAAATGTTGGAATGATGGGCAGCACCACCATGCCCATGAAAAAGTACTATCATCTATACAAGTGTTCACGTAGATTCTAAATACACTTGTCCCATTCTCATGGTCCTGACATTCAGTACTGACCTATTGAGAGTCATCTGGGATAGTGATTTTAGATGGCCATTCCCGCAGACCATATATTGTTCTTTCCCTAGACCTCCTGGTGCTGACATGCTGTATTGTGTCACTGTGGCTATATTAACCAGGCTTTACGATTCTCAAAGGGACATATGTGCACCTATACAACAAGTGTGTGTTTCTATGATGTAAAAAGCCAGTGTCTTACAGCATAGACTGCCATTGCTTAATACCCTTCAATTCATATGCTTCAGGTCATTCTGAATCCTAGAGTCAAAGAACTAGCAGTCTCCTGAAGAGCTGAGACATGTGCTGATATTTAGACTGTTTCCCTCTGCTCTACAGAAAAGCCAATTAATTGCTCACAAGTTTTAAAGTGTTAAACATGGTGGGAAACTAAAATCAGCATGCCAAGGACGCGTGCTCACAGATCAGAGTATATTTAATGAGTAAACAACAGGATATCAGGGGCTGGTAGTTTGCAGGCTTTATGGTCTATTTGAAAAGCCTGTATTCTTGAACACATAATCCTCCTAATTTATTGCAATTAATATTTTAAAGTTATTGTACCAGGGATGATGATATTGTTTAAGTAACAACATCTTTACTCTGCATGCTGTTTCAATTACTAGGTTCATTAATACCGGTATTCGTTCTTTCAGCTCAGCAAACTACTACAGTTATGAGAGTGTATAAATTCAAAACTTAATTATACTGTTGCAGCAATAATTAAAATGTATTGGCATGGCACTGTCAATTAAAGCTATGTTCATAAGCTCACAGCAACCTGTGTGGTATACCCTGCAGCTTGAGAGAAGCCACAGGAAAGTGTTGGATAATGTTATGGTGCGATAAATGACCAGGCTGCCATCCTAATGCCCTCAAGGCTCCATGAGAAGACACTGCACACTTTGCAGAAGGTGTCCAGGGCTTTAGAAAACATTTTTCATTAAGAGAAAGTATCTTCCCAGTTCCTTGTACATGATTCACAGCATGTCTGGCTTTTCACTGTAGATAATATATTCACCTTAAGCCCAGTTCTCCCTGATGCATCTGCAACCTGCTATTGTTTATTGCTGAAGCCTTATGGCTTGGAGAGCATCACTATGTTCTCATTGGTGTTATGGTATTTTAACAGTGCTCTAACAATCCTTTTTGCCTTAAAAAGACCCAGAAGCAAATGGCAAAGCTTTCAGTGCTATGAATTACTGCATTTTAAATTATTACAGATTACTTTGATGAACATCTGGCAATGTCTTAATAAAACACACATGCACACATGCATGCGCGCGCGCGCGCACACACACACACACACACACACACACACCTTGGTAGGGTAGCTCCATAAAATATTACTATAGATGGCACCTCCTCTGGATTACAATAATCAGACTGATTCAAAAAGAAAACCAGAAAGGACTAAAACTGTAATCAGTTCCCCAAATTATTATTTTAAATGTTACTTTTAAATATCTAGATTTCCCCAGTTTATAAAGAGGTAAACTGAGGGCAAAGAAATCGAATCAAATCCTTCATTTAGATTTTCCTCAATGATTCATTGTATTTCCAAAAACTTATTACCCATGGCCCCTTGCAAGTAGAGCTATAATAATGTCACAGAGAACATTTCACCCCTAACCAGAGTTAGTGATTATGAGACTGCAGAGCATAATTTAGAAAACAATTCAATTAAAAATAAATCAAAAGGAGAACACGAGCTTCCAAGTTCCTACTCTAAGCCTTGGAGTTAATGCTAATATAGTATATTAATGATTGTTTCAAATTTAAACTTTGTCTTTTCATTAAAGAATTGAGGTTTATATTTCTATATAGTGTCTTTGAAACAAGAGATATATGGCCCCAAATCCAGCCTGCTTTTTGTTCACATTTGGTTTTCATTTTGGTTTTATTATTCCTGCATCATTGGTAAAGTACTAGAATCTGTATACGTTTCTGTCCATGGAACCATAAATGTCCCAGAAGAGCCAGTGACCCTCACAGCATCTAGCAACATACTAGCTCAACCGTGCAATCCCTGTGCATTCCATGCTGCTCTTGTTGCCCCTTGCTGGGGTCAAATCTTGGGATGAGAAATCCTTTCTTTATGGTTATCCAGTTGCTCAGTAAAATGGAAATGAATGAAAGCACAGAAGAATTCAATAGGCATAGGTCTGAGGAGTGTGAGGGGTTGGAGTCCTAGCTGCCAACAGGTTTGATCCGGAATCAGAAAGCTGATGGTGAATACTCACCCGGAACTTCTGCATTTAGTCCCGCAGAACTCGAAGTGGCTATACAAGGTCTATTGCCCCTGCTCAGTTGTTGGGTTTTTACGTTGCTCGGGCAGGTTTTACTCTGCTTCGTGTATGCATTTGATGTTTACAAACTGTCTCTGTTAACTATCGCAGGTTCACACCCTACGAGTGGTATAACCCCCACCCGTGCAACCCTGACTCAGACGTGGTGGAAAACAATTTCACTTTGCTAAATAGTTTCTGGTTTGGAGTTGGAGCTCTCATGCAGCAAGGTACACCGGTTGCCCATTTTGTCACTTGCATCCCACAGTCTGCTGACAGGCTTTCATGCTGGTAAACTCCACCATGAAGCTAGACAGTAGAAAGAAACACCCAGGGATACAAAATCATATTTTATATGAGAGCTGACTTTCTAGACAGCTCTCAAGACAAAGACAGAAATGGAATCTAAACAAGACTTCCTTGCTATGTATCTGAAAAGAGCACTTCTTTCAAACAAGGACATAAAGTTTCCTGAAAGTAGGGAAGAATAAAGAACTTAGATTATTATTTTCTCACTGATGTAATCAAATAACTGACAGATGCAGTTTAGGAAATAAAAGGTTTGTAGTGACTTATAATTAAGAGTGTAGTCCAATCAGGTGAGGAATAAATAAATGGCAACAGGAGCTTGGGGCAACTCTCATATTGTATCTTCAGTCAGCAAATAGAACAATGAGTGCTGTGCCCCTAGATTTTGTATTCCCATTATTATTATCATTATTATTATTGTTATTATTATTACTATTATTATGATGATGATTATCATTATTATTTATCTGCAACCTCAGCTTATAGAGTGGTGCTGTTACACTCAGGGTCTACCCTCCTCAGAAAAACCTTTCAGGAAACATCTTCATAAACGTGTCAAGTGAGGTGTCTCCTAGGTGGAATCTAAGTTATCAGTGTAGGTTATCTATCACAAAACCTTAGACGTCTGTTGAATGAATGCATTTCCATAGATAGACATGTCAATCTTATCCTCCTCGGCCATAACTTCACAAGTCAAAGGTTTAAATGGAGTGGGATTGTAACTCCTTGGAGTTTGAATTCACTTGGGATTCCTTCAGGTGCTCACAAGATCTAGAGCATCCACCTAATTGCCACTCAGACAAACCCTCCTGAAATTCAGCTTAGCTGACCAGTAATTTTTGACAATCTCCTTTAAACTGGTAACCATAGCAACAGTAAACTGTAAGGGTTGGAGACATAAAACTAAAACCAAAGAAATGTAATATATTTTACCTTGCTCTATGATTTCAGAATTTCTGTTTTTGTTGTGGAGGAGGAAGAAGTTGTTTTAACCTTTGGAAGACATCCATCTTGGTTTTTTTTGGATTTTTCTTCAGCTTTGATTCAAGCATATGGTCTACCAAATATTTCCATGATTAAATGCATTCATTTAAGACAGTCATAAGTCACAGATGCTGTTGTGTTTGGAATATCTTTTCATTTGACAATAAGCTGCAAAATAAATTGGCATAAGAAAACCCAACTGGGATATACATTAACCATGTTTGTGATTTGGAAGTCAACCTGAGGTTTTTCATTAGGTTGTAATATCATTTGAAATGTTTATAGTATGTAAATCCAACAGACAGAGAGAGGAAAGGGAGAGAGACAGCGAGAAAACACAAATATATATGTGTGTGTTGGTCTTTGTTATAGAAATATTACATAATTTAAGAAATGAATACATTTTTGTAATTATACATAGTGCTGTGGGGACCATTAACTGGGTATAGACCCAACCAGATTTAATAGAAATCACGTGAATGAATTTAAAGCATAAGATGGAGCTACAAATCCTGTAAGACCCCCTGTTAGAACCTATACCTTACTTTCCCTGCACATTTAATTCTTCATGGTACTTATCTCATGAGCAATTACTCTCAGAATTAAGGAGGCCTCCTCCCATTCATATAATATGCCTTCTCCAGGAACTGAATAAAAACAAATACACACAGGTTTCACTGAGCCTGCTGCAGGCCTGTGCAGTTTCATGCCTAATGTCACATGCCTAATGTCCAGCTTTGAAAGCTCACTCACACATTTTTGGAGTTTACCAGCATCCACAGCAAACTGTGGGATGCAGTGTCCATTAGTTACCACTACCTTGGATACATGACAGTCAGCCCCAGCCAGACTCTGCTTGTATGGAAGAAGTTGGCTAACATTTGTCAGGTGCAACAAGCATTTCCAAGTACAGCATTTATGACGGTCAGTGCATCTGCCCTGGGTACATGGCGTTGGACCAGGTAGACACCCTCTGTCGTCATCTCCCCGGTATGCAGGAGCCTCTCATTGTATTAAATTGGGAACCACTTTGTTGCATTTCTGTTTTAATGTGATGATCAGACTTTCTCTTTTCTACAGAGCCTGAGCAAAGTCTGGATCAGGATTGGCTGTCATGTCTGCCATAAAAGGCACTAAAGAGACTCCAGCAAGTACTGTCTCATCCTGAGTATTTCCAGCGGTGTTTAACTCTCCAGTATTACCGTTCTCATGACGTCATCCTCTAGGACATTGAATATGCATAAGTCATCTCTTTTTGAGGGAGGCCATGTTGAAATACATCAGATAACATTAAGATTTAAGAAACTCCCAGAATTGGTCTAAAAATTTTAAAATAACACAAAGCAACATGGAGAAATTTCATTAATAGCATCTAATGAGAGTTTAATATGCAGTTTCACTAGGTTGCTACATGTTCCCCTAAACTTTCAAGAATTTTTTTCTCAAATTATAAATGCTTATTTTAAAGTTCAAAAATACAAATTTATGTTTGCATGTCAGTTATTCATCTGTAAGTGCATTTCCACTGCCATACAGTACGTAATTATGTCTGTATACAGAGAAGTTGAAAGCTAGATTTTCATAAATGCAATAAAAATAACACAAGGATGAACCGATAGCAAAAAAAAAAAAAAAACTCTACTTATAAGGCAAGAAAAAAATGTATCTTTAATGCGATATTTATCTCCCATGGCTATTTTATAAAATAAATGGTATTTTAATGGCAGCTAACTAAAAACCTAAAATAATATCACATTGCCACAAGGCTGCTAGATCAATTAAGCACAAAGATGCAAGGCAGCCTTGGGCTTTAAGCGCACACACCCATAGGCATATAAATCCTATTAAACCACAAGATAAGAACAACAGCAACAGATTATTCTGCTAAGTCCCTGGAGGCAATATAATGGAAATGGTTGCAAACTTGTTGTAATGTTACACACTGAAATTCAAACAAACAAAAGAAGGGAATACAAACATACAAACGATAGTGAAACCATTTGTCTCGTCAAAGGGAGCCAAGCACAGAGACCCTAAGAGTATTAAAAGAATATTTCTGTATTCAAATCCCAGATACTCTGCCAGCCTACATCTGCTTATCCCTGGCTTTGAGTTGGTTTTGATTTTGAGAGCAATTCGCGTGTCTGCTTGTAGATTAAACCTAAGAATAAACTCACTCATTTGAAGACTAGTGAATCCTAATTTCTGTTCACATCTCACACCATTAGTGGCTACACAGTTTTAAAACACCCAGTTAGAGTAAAGAAAGACTCCTCAAAACCCGGTCTGATCTGCTCTACTCAAACCTTTCAGATCTCTGAGACTCAGTGGGGGCTATCTTCTCCCCCCTTTAACTGGGCATATAAACTCTGCTATGATTTCAGGTTCGTGGAAGTAATACTACGCACATCACCGAGAGCTGGTTTCAGGCAAATGGACTAACTGAAATGCATTCATGAATCAATCCAACTGAAGTGAAGTCACTTGTATTTCTGATCTCTTCCAACTCGACTGAGGTGTAGACATCCACAGCTCAAAGTTGATCCAGACTCTTTTCAGACAGTTTGACCAATAGGACATCTTTTGGGAAAGAACACCTTTCTTTGTCAATACATATTACATATCTCCATGCTTCCTTTTAAAAGCAACAGAGACCTGAATGCTAGTTAAATGGAAGTTCCAACCACGTATAAAATCTCACCACCTGGGAAAACAGCCAGTTTTTTAACCAGTTCTTTATCTAAGGACCAAAACAAAGTCTTTTGAAGAACATACGCTATTCCAACCAAACAAGACTATTACATATATATATATATATATATATATATATATATATATATATATATAGTTAAGAGTAACATGAAACAAAACAGGATTCATGAAGAAGCATGTCTGAGCTTCATTTCACATTATCTGAAAATTTCCAATCTTTCGTTTTTAACTTGCATGTTATTACTGGAATGACCTGTAACCTTTTGTAAGTTTCTCACACTGTTTAACCTTAAATAAAAATGTTACCATTTTAAAGCATTTTATTGTTATATAAATACCTAGAATATCTTTGTCCCTCTAAATAATGCATTAGGCAGTAATAAGGTCAGAATTCTGAGAATAAACTCTTAACATTTAAGCAACTAAATACATTTTAGACAGTCTATCTTGGGGCTAAACTTCCAGCCATCAACTCCCACTACTTGCGTTATAAGCAGAGGTAATAATTAAAGACTTAAAGAAGGGATCACTTGGATTTTGTTCCATTTCTAGAGAACACATTCATTTCATCTTCATTCAAAATAGTCATTGAAGAGTCTCTTCTGCGTAGCATAATGACCAGTGTATGTGTCCTTCTGTTTGCTGACTCAGTTTAACATCCTCACTCTGATGATGCTGTCACAGGATCAGAGCTGATGCCCAAGGCTCTATCGACCAGAATAGTTGGAGGAATATGGTGGTTTTTCACCCTGATCATCATTTCATCCTACACTGCCAACCTGGCTGCCTTCTTGACAGTAGAGAGGATGGAATCCCCCATCGATTCTGCAGACGATCTGGCTAAACAAACCAAGATAGAGTATGGGGCAGTCAGAGATGGCTCAACAATGACCTTCTTCAAGGTAAGAACCTTACAAAAACTTCTCAGTGTCTGTCTCATGCCTGAGTGATGGTGCAGAAAATAAAAACCTCTTAAACTGGAGAAAAGATACTGGGAAATGTTTCTAATGGCATGAGTTTCTAACGCTTTAATCCCATTATAAAGAACTATGTTCTCACCACAGAGACCTTCTTCTGTCCCTTGTTTGATCCCTAATTTTTTATTTGCCTGTTTACTTGTTTGTTTTTGTTTTCTGAAACAGGGTTTTATGTAGCCTAGGGTGGCCTCAAACTCAAGCTAAACCCAGGCTTGAAGTCATGATTCTCCTGCCATTACCTCTCAAATATTAGAATCAAAGACATGGACCACCACACTCAGCCTGAATGCCAGTTTAGTAAACTCAGATCAACAGATTAGTATTCCCTCTGGCCTTAAAAAATTTAAATATATTATTTATGGTGCCTAGGACTGTATCCACCGAGCATGGCACACGTCTGTCAGTCAGGGGATAGCTGTGAAAGTTGGCTTCCTGAGTCTATGGGTCTCAGAATTTGAACTCAGGTCATCAATCTCTGCAGTGTCTTAACAGCCTACCCTATAACCCCTCTCTGGTTTTTATATTTGAATAGTTATACTTCCTGAATAGAATCTAGTCATGCTTCCAAAAACGTAAAGATTTAAATAACATTATATTTTCTGTTTAGATGCAAGATCTAAACATTATATTTTCTGTTTAGATCTTATAAGATATAAGAATGTGCCAAAAAAACAAACAAACAAAAATCATAAATGTATGTTATTCTTGGAACTAAGTTGTAACATTAAAATCAAAAACTTCCCAGGGAGCTGGCCGTGTCTGAAGCTATCTATAAGCTATAAATACTTTATGAGTACCACAGGAGAATGGTGTTAAACTGGGTTGGGTTTTATGACCAAGTCCATTTCACTACCCAGGTCTTTTTAATTAGTGACTAACAATAATGAAACTGATTTTTGCCTTGCTTATGGAGCAAGCCTTGGTACCTTTATTATCAAATATCAATTATGATAACTCCCATAAAATGAATTATAATATACCCAATAGGTTAACAACCATAGGGTGCGGCACTTCGCTTTATGAATGAACAAAAGAGTTCCAGGACCTGAACACTTCTCATAGTCACATGCCTGGTCTTGTCCAGCAAAGGGGCTGAAGCCTTCTATTAAGAAACACTGATGAACACATAAATACAAGTTTAAACTGCTCCAGTATCCTATCTCACTACAGTAAGAATGGCTGCCACATAGAAAGAAAAGAGATCACAATAAATGCTGATAAGAGTGTGGGGGGGAAAGAGAACCTTACTCACTCCTATTGAGAGTATAGCATAGTATGGCCATTATAGGAATCAGTGCATAGTCTCAAAAATTAAACATAGAACTACTATATGCCCCAGGGTATCACTCTTGGGCATATACCCAAAAGTATCTATGTCCTACTACACAAACTCTGCACTCATGATAGCAATATTGCTATCACAATGTTCACAATAGCAAGGAAATAAACCAGCTTAGATATCCACCAACATTTAACTGTAAAGAAAAATGAAATCATGATATTCATGGAATAATGGATAGAGCTAGGAAGGAAACAGATTCTGGCAAACGAAAGTAAAATATTGTCTGCCATGTGTGTCCCCAGCTCACAATGCCTGTGTGTGTATAAAAGTCAGT
Source organism: Arvicanthis niloticus (assembly GCF_011762505.2). Lineage (NCBI taxonomy): Eukaryota > Metazoa > Chordata > Mammalia > Rodentia > Muridae > Arvicanthis > Arvicanthis niloticus. The sequence continues at coordinate 69,530,845 of NC_047669.1, read as the reverse complement.
CTGTGAAACTAGATATGAGACCAGGAAAATAGAAGGAGGTGTCATGAAAGCAGAGGAGGACATGGGGGCACAAGAGACATGAAAGCGGAGAAAGTGTGTGAGTGACGGCCTAGAAGGGGGATCAGGACATGGGTGAGAAGTTGGGACATAGTAAGAGAACCAACAACACATGGGTTTAATTTCAGGATGAAAGCTAATACTTTTCCTGCTAATTTTCTTTTAAAACTATAGTAAATAAAGATTGGTAGTATAGGGAAATAGTCTTCTGAATTGGTTATAAAGCAATGTTTGTAACCAGAGCAAAACCTAAAGCACCTTTGCAAACTTCACACTCGGATTCCTAGAAATGAAGGTGTCAGCCTGGTCTGAATGGACTTGTGAAGTTTACTAACTAAGGAACAAAAATTACCAGGAGAAGAAGGCCAAAGGGGGATTCACTGTGTAGCAATCTCCAAGCATTACCCAAGTGAAGAACGTTAACGATGATTGCAGTAAGAACAGAAACCAATGTTAAGTAACCATGCCTAGAGACTTATTAAGCAGCAGACTAATGTGAAAAGGTAGTATGTGCTTTTCTTTTATGTTTTTTAAAAAGAAAAGCTTTTTTAAAAATATTTTCATATTAAGGACACAGTCAGTAATTTAGTAAATGTATACATCACAGAGATTGTGTTTCCCTTGGAGGGAGATGTTTTAAGAATAATAGGTGTATGTAAATACAAGATTTCCCAAGTTTCTAAAAAGTTTGGTATTTTCCTAAAATCAGTCCTGTGAAGAGTTTACCAAAGTAAACTTTCATTATGGTCTTTGTCACAGACAAGGGAAGTCACTGGCCAGGCACAGGAGACAGAGGAAAAGGTATCAAAGTAAAATATGTGTTTCTGGAGAACTGTCTAAAATGATTTGTTTGCTCGACATTATCAAGGAATCTGGAAGTATAGGGAAGTGGGCTACTCTGATTTCCCATGCCACCACAGCCAGAATGGTCGCCCCAAGGAAGAAAACTGATACAATACATGAGCAGGGGAGAGCCCAAGGACTTTCAGATGCACACTACCAACAGTGCAGGAGGACTGCTCTGTCAGTAGACCTGACCTAACTTGAGCAAAGTTAGGTCAACTTCAAAGAGTTCTAGGAAGTTTTCTCTTCAAGGGTGGAGAACTAATATTTTGTTTTACTATTACAGACCAGTATATAGTAGGAAGTCAAAAATATATTCACAGTCCAAACTAGTGACTAGTACATACAAGGTCCATTAAAAACATGTTCACAGTAAATAAAAAACATGTAAAACATATTATTCAAAAGAGATAGACAGAGACAATAAACATCCAGACAGAAAGACAGATACCCACGTGCATGTGCACACACACACATGCACACAAGCACACAAGCATAAGCAGACACACATATGCACACACACACACACACATGTATACACACACATGCACACGTGCATGCAGGAAGAGGACAGGAGGCTAGAAACACACACCTGCAGAAGAGGAGCCCCTGTTTGCCAAGACTCTCACTTTATGAGTCAGTCTGTGGCCCAGGAACCCTGTTCATCAAGAAAGAATTTATTTGCACAAAGAAAACACATACTGAATCTGATTTATTTTCCCCTCGGGGGAAGCAAGCTGTCAGAAAGGTTCAGAGGGTACAGCTTCAAGAGTCCATAATCTAGGCTATCCTACAAGAGAAAGAAGGATCTCAGCCTTTTAGCTGTTGGGACAGTTTCAGCCAGAGAGTTCAGTCACTCAGTGACAACAGCTCCAAGGACAAGGACTCAATCCCATCACTGTCACCCTTACCGTGCCTCCAAGCCACCATTTCTCCCTGACTTTCCCTCTTAAGCCAGCATTTTCTAATCTGTGGGTTGAGATCCCTTTGGTAGGTGTGGGGGTAAAACAACCAGTTCACAAGGAATGCATATCAGATATCCTGCATGTCCAAAATTTACATTATAAGTCATAACAGTAGCAAATAAAAATAGCTTTATGGTTGGGGGTCACCACAGTATGAGGAACTGTATTAAAGGGTTACTGCGTTAGGAAGGCCAAGAATCACTGACTTAAGCGAAAGCAAGAAGCGATTGTAAGTGGTGGGATTTGGTCTAGCCTAGCACATTCTAGCTGGTGGCTAAAACTAAAACAGAAAGACTACTCAGTCATGAAAAAGACATTTCACATCACATCACACTACAGTGAAAGTCTTTTCCTAAAACAGCCCTCAGCACCCTTGCAATAAGCTGTCCCTTCGTTTGCAAGGTGGGTTCAAACCATTCCAGAACTAAAGAATTGGCAGTTGTAGGAGCCAGTGCTATTACCAAAATCCACCAAACAAAATGTACTTATCCCTCACATTTACTCTCCAGACTATAGGAAGGTAGTTTTGTTTTGTTTTGCTTTTAAGTATTTTACACTTATTTACATACTATTTATTTAGAGAGAAAGAGAGACAGACAGAGAGAGAAAGAGATGAGAGAGAGAGAGACAGAGAGAGAGAGAGAGAGAGAGAGAGAGAGAGAGAGAGAGAGAGAGAGAGAGAGCATGTATGTCATGATGAATGCATAGGTCAGAGGAAGACTTACAGGACTTAGTTCTCTTCTTTCACCCTGTGGATTCCAGGGATCAAACCAAGATTATCAGAATTGGTTGTAAGGACTTTTACCCTCCAAGTTATCTCACTAACCAAGAATGATTCTACATCTACAATAGCAGCTTAAAATAAAATAACTTGCCAGAATTTAATAAGGAAAGCTGTCCACACAATGTTACTGCCAAGCATTAGTTTCAAGGGTTGATTTACTAAACTGTTGTCTCCAAATTGTGGCTGAAAATTGCTTGCAAACATTTAAATCAAAACCCATTGGCATTTTCTTCTAGACTTTGATGTTCTCATAAACAGCATGATACCTTATATTTTAAAATGCCTGTATTCAATTCTCTATTTTTTTTAAATCAACAAAATTTATGTTGCTAAAATAACCCAAGTTGCTTTCCCTATTCTATTATCTGGATTCTGGATGTGTGGATTAGCTGACTTTTAAAAGATTATATATTTAGTGTGTGTGTGTGTGTGTGTGTGTGTGTGTGTGTGTGTGTACATGTGTATGCATGAGTGTAAGTGCTCAGAGAAGCAAACAAAAGGTGTAAGATCCACTGGAACTAGAGTTACAGGAAGTTATGAGTTGCCCAGTATGGGTGCTGGGAACTAAAATTAAGTTCTCTGGATGAGCAGTAAGTGTTCTAACTTCACAGTCATCTTGTAAGCCCCCTGACTGACATTTAAGGAAAAACTAAGTCATGGAGACTCGTGTCTTAGAGTTGGAAGCCTTCATTGAGTCATTTGTATGTGGAAACACACTGGTCTTCAAAGACTATATGAAAGAGAGACAGAGGGACAGAGACAGAGATGGAGAAAGACAGACAGACAGAAAGACAGACAGAAATTGAGATGTAGCTTATGTTACACAAAGTTCCAGAAAACTCTAAATAGACATCCTGAAATTTTAGGAATACTGACCATAAGAAAAATAATAACTGTACTTGTTTGGCCAAAGTCAGAGAACTGATATTTATTACACACTGTATTTTCAGAAGTTCCTGGGCACTCTGGGTCTTAAAGTTTTAATCACTGGGGATCATATAATAGTCTATTTTATCAAAATGTGACATTCATTACAAGGACAATTAGCAAACCATGGTTAGAGAAAGGCTAAGGACTTCACCAGCCGTCCTGATACTGTTCAGTTTGTTTAGGAAATTGGGTATCAGGGGACTGCTGTGTTCTCCTTATCAAGACTTTAATTATTTATAGACAAGTTTATCAGTCAGAAAATTCATAATTCAATAATTCAACAGACTCAGCAGACTTTCAACAAACTTTTTTGTTAGTACTTGGGATGAAATGAGGCTGGCTAGCAACCCAGTGTTAACTATGATGCTGTTTTCCCTCTGTTCTGCTGGTAGATGGCTTATCCCTTTTAATCACTGCAAGACTCTGAACAGGTAAGGCTCCTGCTACTCCTTTGACTTCCTGGGGCCACCATCAACATCACAGGAGGCAAACTCAAGAAACACAGGTGAAAGTCCGTGGATGCAGTGTGGCTCTAACTCCCCTGCACCTGCCTGACCTGTTTCTGCACTTTCTAGCAAAGAGAACTAATAGCTACAACATCTGATTACACCTTTCCTTCCATAAAGGACATTATTATTTCTCTATCTCTCCTAAAAACAAGAAATCGTGCGTCTGCACAAAGCTGTTCTTTCTCCTGTCACAGCTCCACTGATTGCTTTTGTTAAATAATGGGATGTACCAAACTTTTGTGTCCCAATGACAATATAGTAAGTCACCCCCCCCCAAAAAAAATACTTTTTATACAAAGATATAAGGAGATAAGTGAGGCCTAAAACAGTTATTTACAGATGCCTTCTGTGAGCCACCATCCCGGGAGGGTATTGGTTTTAATGCATGTTCCACACATAAGGAATACCATAGGTTATCTCAGGAAACCTGACTACTATCACATTATCAAATGTGAAGATACATATTAAAGCCTCCACAGAAACACTGATATGCAGCATCTGGAGCCATATAGCCCGAATTCAATTCTTGACTCTCACTAATTAATTATGTAGACCTTGACAAGTTACTTCAAGTCTCCACAACTTAACTTCCCTGCCTGTGAATTGAAGCTAACATCTAAGCCATGAGATTATTTTCAGGGTTACAGGACTTAATGGGGGGAATACGCTTACCCAATTCCTTATCCAATGGTAAGCAATTTAAAAGCTATCACCATTAGCATCAATTTCTCACAGTTTCACTCTCTGTAGACTTAAATTTTTACCCTGTTCTGGCCTTTCATCAGCCTCTTTGCTCATTAATCTCTAGATCACGTGCCTTCTGCTAAATCTCAAGCCAGTACCAGGACCCGAAATCTGAAAAACATCCGGTGACCTTGCCAGACAGAAGTCCCGGGGTTTGGAAGCCTTTTCTGAACACATTCACTGCATTTACAGACATTTCCCATATGACTGATGAGCGGGAGCCGGGAGAGGCTGATCTTTAGAATCCTGCGAGGCAGGTCAATTTAACTCAGTTCTTTTCCCGGTGTCTCTAAAAATGTCAGCATCAAAGCTGGACCCTGGCAGGGTAGAAAGTATGAGGGGGGAAAGGTTTAAACCCTCCTCCAAAGCTTGGAGATCTGAAGTACAATAGCCATACATGCCAGGTACAACCTGTTAGATACAGTACCGCTCTCATTCCACAGACAGGGAGTGAGATGAACATAAGAATTCCTGTGGGTCAAATTGGCTATGAAATGGTCATGTAAGAGGTACTTCTCAGTAGAATCTGGCCTTGTAAAAAGTCACTGTCCTCCCAGACTCAAGCCAGGGGATTACAGAGATTAGATCTACATTCTGCCTGAAATAACATGCATTAAACGGGTATTAAAAAAAATCATCACAGACTTGTCATTTCTGGCTTTCATGGTCTAGGGACTTGGAATCAGCTGTGGGAATTAGGAATGGTAACCTTTATAATCTCTGTGCAGCGAGTGGTTAGTGCCATCGGCAAAGCTAAAGCTATTTCAAGGAAATCACTGAGCCCAGAACCTGTGGAACTGAAGCTATCACAGGGAGACAAAGTTCAGACAAACCCAGCAGGAAACAGAAGAGGAGAGAAAGTCCATAAACTTTTCTACATAGGAGGACGTTCTTCCCATAAAATTTTCTTGCTTGGAAACTTGGGTTCCTTTACTATTAGAGTCAGAAGATAAAAATGTATTCGCTTGGAAGGAAATATCTATAAGCTCAATTTAACTTAACCTTTTAAAAAGTCTGGTATATTGCTTGTAATGTAGCCATCTTTAACTGGAGACAGGAGAAAAACACGCGACAGATTTGAGCAAAGATATTTAAGTCTCATCAGGAGAATTCCCTGAAGGGAACCAATGAAATTATAAAGTTTCAGAGAATTTTCAAATGTCATCACTTTCGATTGATTCAAGGTAAGAGTAGGATCTGACACAATGATCATATCTGGAACGACAGAGCCCCCACAACACCACAGACGACATCTTCTAATGGTCTTGCTTCAAATGATGATTGTTAAATTAAATCATGTTTTACCATAGTGTGGGAAATTACCATTTCATGAAATTTCATTGTAGTAAATGAAATAGTTGTCAGGCAACTCCTCAGTTGGCAGGCATTCTCCTCTGTCTGTTGGTTTCTTAAGATTGAATTCTGAATTGACAAAATCCTTTGTTAACTTCTAGAGGTATTTTTTTTTAATATTAGGATTTCCCAATCATCTACTAGAAAGACTTAATACAGAATTACTTTGATCATTGATGTGTTCTGTATGGCACATAGCACATTTAGAAGGTCACTTTTGACACAATGCGAAAGAGAACATCTCAACAACATATTTCTAATATGAATGTGTGTATGTTTATGAAAATAAGTGAAAAAAATGTGTAAACATGGATCTATACATAAGACCTTCAAATACTGTGGCCTGAAGCAGGATTTCACACGTATTGATTCTACTGAATAATGGGACCATATTTTCTCCCTGTAGATGCACTATAACTCAGTTGGGAGAAATGCTGAGATAAGCGATGCTTATCTCAATAGAAATGAATCATTGGAAAGATGTTTCTATAATCGGAGGCTTTATCAATCTTAGAATCATACTTAGAATCATACTATACTACCGAGCTCTGCCCATCCTCACATCCTGTCACGAAAACCCTGTAGCTAAAAACAGAATTATAGACAAAACAAATACTAGGAAGGACAAGATAAAGTACAAACTATACCTACGTCCCATGTTGTCTTCAAGGTTCCATATCTGCATGTCTTGAAACACTGAATTTTTGTCTAAATAAATAGAACCTATTGAAAGTCATTGCTCTCCATGTGTGATGAGCTAAGTGCAAGGTCTACAACATCGCTCCTAAAATACAGAGCTGCTTACAAACACTTGAGCGATTTCTTGGGATGATGAGTTAGGTCTGCTGAAATATTCACCTGGCTATGAGTATTTGAACAAAAATAATGAATTCCCTCTGATGACAAACCTAGACTCTCAAACAAGAGTACTGGAATGAGACCCCAGCTTTACCACTTTTCGATGCGGCATTCTTTTTCTGCATTTGTAAAGCTGAAATCTTAATGGTACCTTCCTCATTAAAGGAATGAGCGTGTGCACCATGCTCAGAGCCAGGCATGTTACATGGTAAGTGCTGTCTATGCCCACTGTTATCACTACTGTCAACAGTTTGTAACTGCCACATGTAGCTGTAAGTCACCATCCAGCAGGTACTCAGCCTGCATGCATCACAAGGTAAATAAGTGATCATCAGCGTTATTACAGTGACCCTGCCCTCTAACAGATTAGAAATGCGTGTTATCTGTCAACTGTGTTTATTGGCATAAAGACAAACATATAATCAGGTTAAACCAGCTTAAGGAAATCATCTGAGCCTGTGTCCTCTAAGGATCCAAGTGTCAAAACTGGCTTTTGACGGATTCCGTGAAATGAGAGGCAATCACTGCTCGCATGGTTTAATAATATCCTGCATTATCAAGAATGATTTAGGAGGCTGACTTGGGCTAGAGACAATCTGGAAAGGCAAAGCTATCATTTAAACACTCGGTTTGGTCTTTTAGCATTTACAATCATTTTGGCAAAGCGTACTCATAATTTGAAGAAGTGCTAAGATTCTCATCTTGAAAACTAACAAAATTATCTATTAGAAGGCATACACCAAATTTACTCTGAAAATGCTATTTTAGGGCCTGAGAAAAGAATAAACTTTACTGAGCACAGCTTTACAGTAGATAGAAATAGGGGAGAAACGAGAAAGATGCCTTTGGTTTAGTGGCTCATCTAGCTACCTTGAACTCTGGGAGTCACTTAGCCAAAGACCCGTTCTGTAAAGGACCTGATCTAGAAAGCAAAGCAACAAGCTTGGAGAATCCCCAAGTGAAACTTCCTAGCAAAAATTTCTCTTGGTAGATGCCCTGGGATGGAAAAGCCACTATCTCCCAGTGACTGCATGACTTTTATCCATTTTACTATGGATAAAATGGCCATTTTTTTCTATTTATTTGTTTGCTATTTCGTTTATTGGTTATTTTATTTATTTACATTTCAAATGTTATCCCCCTTCCCAGTTTCCCCTCTGAAACCCTATGCCATCCCTCTCCCCCTGCTTCTATGAGGGTGCTCCCCCCCCACCTACCCACTCCTGCCTCAGCACCCTAGTATTCCCCTATGCTGGAATTATTGCTCAGGACCAAGGGGCTCCTCTCCCATTGATGCCAGATAAGGCAGTCTTCTGCTACGTATACAGCTAGAGACACAGGTCCCCTCATGTGTACTCTTTGGTTGGTGGTTTAGTCCCCGGGAGCTCTGGAGTGGGGACAATTTGGTTGGTTAAAATTGTTGTTCTTCCTATGGGGTTGTAAACCCTTTCAGCTCCTTATGTCCTTCCCCTAACTCCTCCATTGGGGTCCCCAAGCTCAATCTGATGGTTGGCTTTGAAAATCTATATCTGTATTGATCAGGCTCTGGCAGAGCTTTTCAGGGGACAGCTATACCAGGCTCCAGTCAGCAAGCACTTCTTGGCATCAGCAATAGTGTCTGGGTTTGGTGTCTACAGATGGGATGGATCCTTAGGTGGGGCAGTCTCTGAATAGCTTTTCTTTGCATGGCCATATTTTATGTCTTTGACTTCTACAAAGCAAAATTCCACATTTCTAGCCACAAAGTTCAGATTAATAAATTTAAAATAATAAAAAATAAATAGTGTGTGAAGCCTTTACTTGGAAGCTGATATCTATGCTGTACCAACATAAAACCAACTACACAAACCTCTATGGAAGATGAAGGTACTTTTTAAAATGCTATGTTTTTACATGTAGTTTAAGTAAGACTAAAGTCATTGTCAAAACACTTTGGCAATATAGACATCTACCTCACCCAAGTCATCATGGATCAGTGGAAGGAACACTGAATGAAATATTGGGGTTCCTGGGGTCTAGAATTTGTTCTGATGTTAACTTTCACTATCTTTTTCTAAAGTCTTCAAACAGTCTGTACCAAAATTTTCTCATCTATAAAAATGATAGTTTAAGTGAATCTATCTCTAAAGTCTCTGATAACTTTAAAATTTCATGCTTCAAAGAAAATTATTTCCCCTTAAGGTAGTTTCCTGATAACGGAATAACTTTCCCAGCCATACATTTGCTATGGAAAAGACAGAGTGACCTCCCTGCTTTTGTATAAGTAGCTGTTCTCTTCATTAAGAATTTAGTAGTATCGGGCTCTTTAAAGCTGAAACCATACAACAAATGAAGCATCAGCCCTGGTACCCAGGACATACCTTTATTGTGGAAACATTAGTTCTGATTTTGCAGATCCCCTGGGGCTATGGAGTTAGTCTCAGGAGCTTCATCATGATACAATGGATCCTATAAATCATCACCTTGTACAAGGTATGTGCATTGAATTGTATCTGTCTCATAAGATCTTTCTCATGGGGGCTCTTTAAATGCCTAACAATCCGACCTAATGCCATCTGTCCCCACCTCCCCAACTTATAAGACCTATTCTGTTAACACAGGTCTTACGCAGACTTAGGAGTCAACTAAGTTGGGAACACTTGATCATGAACAGCACTAGCGCTGATTCACAAGGTATTCATTTGGTGTCTGCAGCCCCGAATCCTGTTTTAGGCTTCTCTCTACCCCTAGAATGATACTCCCTGGCCTTGCCAAGGCATCTACATGTGTCAGAACCAGTTTTAGCTTGAAAACATCAGTAATTCCCATGATGACATTGATCCCTGAAATAAATGGGAGGGTGTACTGATGCAAATGAAGACAAATTCAGGGGAAAAACTTGAAACATTATGGAAATTACAGAGTAAAAATGTAAAGTGCCTAATCATAGATATTCAAAAGAATGGAAATTCATATCTAAGCAATATGGAAATGCAGGCAGTATGTTTTAACAAAGAAAAGGAGATAATGAGGTAATTGTGTCTATGTATAGCTGCATATATATCATATAGATAGTCTATTATTGACTCAACCAAAAAGCTGAATAAAAGACATGAAAATCATAGAACACTTTCAAATGAAAATATGCAGTCCTTGTTATCTAAAAAAATGATTGCAATGAGAAATTATATACATAAAAAGTAGGGAGAGGCTTCTGGTTTGAATACCAACTAGAAAAGAACATTTACACGCTTCATTTTGTAGAAAATTTAACCATGGATGCATTTCTTTCAAAACTAAGCAGAAGAAGCAAGTAGCATATCCCAGGCTACCCCTAGCACAGTAGTTGTGGCCAGCCACTGGAACTTCCATACCCAGAAACAATAAAGTGACCACTATCTAGTGACTGAAGGAAAGTAGAGTCAATGACTAGAAGTTTGGAGGGAGAGAGACTCAGCTTGGCCCAGGGGACTGTAAAGTACTGTTCCCAATGTCAACCGTTCATTAGACAAACACTATTACTGAAGCTCGTGTTCTTTTTTTCCTAATCAAAAATTGAGAAGAAAACCTTGAGCCATGATTTCCATCTGTCAACATCTTTTCTTCCATATTGAGCTAAGTATATCCATGTTCTCTTCGTTACTGAATGCTCTCTTCTCAGCTACCTCGAAGACTGAAGTCTCAACGTCATCCCTCCAGTTTCTCACATATGGAGAGTTTCCCCTTTATTATTTGACCCACTAGGCTGGTGAACAACCTTAGGTCATATTTTTTTCAGCACTCTTCTGCTGGTGGGTGTCCTTTTGTTCTTTCTGCAGAAATCAAAGATCTCCACCTATGAGAAAATGTGGGCCTTCATGAGTAGCAGACAGCAGAGCGCACTGGTTAAAAACAGCGACGAGGGCATCCAAAGGGTGCTCACTACCGACTACGCCCTGCTGATGGAGTCCACCAGCATCGAGTATGTGACACAGAGGAACTGCAACCTCACTCAGATCGGGGGCCTCATAGACTCCAAAGGCTATGGAGTGGGGACACCAATCGGTAAGAGGGGCAAGGCACGAGCCAAGGCTGGGCAATGTTGATGACAAGTATTCAACTTGTTGAGAAGTGCAATGTGTAGCTGACTAACAAGGAAGAGAAATATCCATTTTTAAAAAATAGCATGGTTTAAATTGAGGAATCTCAGATATTTAGTCTAATCAATTTTCAACTACTATTTATTTTATATCTTACCAAATCTAACTGTTTAAGATTTATGTAGATTTTATTCTGACCACCAATATTTTAAAGAACTATTTCCTAATTAATCTTCATTCATTATTTTCTTGAATATCTTATGTTTCTAGTTTTTATACCTTAAATTATATTAGAATATAAGGAAATTAATTCTACATATAGATGAAAACTAGTTCTGCATGTAGAGAGTTATTTCTCCATCTTAATAAATGAGAAAACAATGCCATATCTATCTTTAAAAAGAGGCAGAAATTCTCTTCTCAGACAATAAACTAGAGTCAAAGAATATCTACCTAAAAGATCTATCGGGTATTTCTACTTGTTCATTTCAATAGCACAGTGCCTCCTCAAGACCCTATGCATGGAAAAACTACATAACCATATACTACATACTATTCTCTTCTATGATAGTAACAGGAATAAACAGAAAAGGGGGTCTATGTTTAGGGGACGATTACTGATTTTTTTCCACAGAAAACTTCTTCCTATTTTCTCAATATATAGAAAACTGTACTTATGATGTTTTGTCATAAAGACAGCCTATTCCTCTCGAGTGGAGCTTTGGTAATCCAACAAAGAGAAATAAGGCCATCTAGAGCCGTGGGCTAATCCAGTAGCAAAGGATTATAGTGGCAGCCAAGCCAGACAGATAAGAACCCTGGGTAGGCTTGATTTATGTGTCTGTATTTTGTTGCCATGTGTGACAGGGATTATGCAGTGTGACCGTCAATATCAGGCAGGGATCATAAACTTCACTGCTTAGAAGCCAAGGCAGATCATGAGTCAGGCTGTTGCTTTGCTTGAGTGGTACTAGAGAATGCCGTCAACTGCAGTTAGAGACCATGACTTGTCTAAAGGAGGCCTTTCCCATCAGTCAGTGGTAGATTCATAGGACTTTAAGAACAAGTATGGCCAAGTGCTTCATTTTCCCAAAAAAAGAAAAAATCATCATTTGGTTGAAATAAATTTCCTAATATTAATAATCTGACAACTAATTAACTTTCTTTTTAAAAACTATATTCAACCCATGCTCAACAATATTCACCATATTGCTATTAATTAGTTAAGTAAAGAGCTTTGGTTGCACCATCAGGTTGGCTCTCCACTATTTTTTCGTTTAAATATTAGCATATCCTATGAGAAACGAACTTTATTACCACTGTTGTCCTCCAAGTCTTCAGAAGAACAATTACACTGGGGAGCCCGTAACCACATTCTGGTCCCTCTGTTAGCTCTCTTATAGGAAGAGTATGCTTAGAATAGGTTAGCTGACGATACTTCAAGAGAATACCAGGCTAGGTGGTAACCAGCATAGAAGTATAGGGAAATGGACTGCTGTGAAATATTTGGAAAATAAAGTCTTACATTTAGGCTGAGTTTCTTGTGTTATGGTTTTCTGCACTTAATGTGCTCCATTCAAAGAAAAATTACCCAGGGCACAGTTCTGGTGAAATTTGTGTGGGCCACCATGTATCTAATCTCCAGTTGTGTCTTCCCTGCCATTCAGACCATAATAAAACTGGTTAAGGCATCTGGTCACAGCACGTAAGACCAAGCTGCAGCTCAGAAGAGTAAGGTTACAGCATTCCATGAACAATCTGGGATTCACAGACATGCTTGTGAAGATCTGTAATAGGAGACTGACTCCATTTTCTGGCTTCTTTCAAATTTTCAAGAATTTCATTAATTTAATGAAAATATAACTTACATTATTTCTCCCTCTCTTCTTACGCTTGCATGTCTGCCTCCCTTCAGATTCACCACCTCCTCCTCTTTAACTGTCGCTGTTATATATACATATAAATGAGTAAGCATAGGAATATATCCTGTTGCGTACAGTTAGTGTTGCTTGCATGTATGTTTTTAGGGCTGATCATTACTGGGTTACAAATGGCAGCTCCTCCCTGAGGAAAGCTAATTCTGCCTCTCTAAGAGGTTGCTAATTGCTGTAGCTCTTATTCTAGAAAGAAGCCCATGAGATCTCCCCTGTCTACACTAGAATGTCACACTGCTATTGGAAGTGTTCGGGTCTTTTTCAGGCAGCCATTTTAACATTTCAGAGGTACAGATTTTTTTATCATGGCTAGGGGGCAGAAACTTATAACAGAAATCTTAGTCCTCTGGTTCTTACTGTCTTTGTTCCCCTTCTTCCACAAGGTTCCCTGAAACTTGTGTACAGGGGTTGTATTATGTTTGTAGATGCATCAATTAGGGCTGGGCACATAGCTTGATTATTTGAGTCATTTGCTCTCTGCATTTTGACTAGCTATCACTAATGGTCTCCACTCCACATTCACCCCTCCAAAAAGGAATGAATACGAATGCATGGTAGATTCCTTAGATATCTCTTTCTGTACCTGCTTTGAGATGAACAAAGACAAAGAAGTGATCTGACCTACCATTCATTATTTAAGGGATACCATTAAAAAACACACACAAAAATAAAAACAAACAAACAAAAAAACCCACCTACTTAAGAGTGGTTTGGGTAGAAGGTCCTTGCTGCCTGGTCCAAAGATCTTATTAGAAGTAGATCTTTGTCTAGCAGGGGCTTAAAATCTTGTAGAAGCATCATCAGAATCTAGAACTGCTAAACTCCAGAAAATACACACTTGATGAGCAGTTAAAATTCAGGGACTAAATGAAAGAAGTAAGCATATGGCTGCAAGTGGTCCCGGGAAGGGACACAATCGAGTTAACCAAGACCAGCCACCAGCCACTGGTTTTAAAATCCCACAGTCAAGCCTCCTTGGGATACTTGCTCCTGAAAATCAGTCAGGTTGGACAATACTTAGACTTCATTGAACTTGTCTGCATTTGTTACATGAAAACAGCCTCAACCTTCAACACACATAACATGGGTTCCCTGTTATACAATAATCACCAAATCTAGGGCTCCGTAGTTTTGAGTCACAACTGTTGCAAGGCAAAATAAATGTTCCAATATTATTTTTAAAATTGTGGGTTAATTTAGCTATTTGAGTAGTGAGTTTTATGAATAGTCTTTGGGCGGTGTTCTGGTTTCATTTCCGTTGCTGTGATATTAAAATACACTGGCTAAATGCCATTTAGGCAGAGAGGCTTATTCTGATTCCAATCCTATGCTACAGTCCATTGTCCCAGGGCAATCACAGGAGCAGTAGCTGGGAGCCCCCGGTCACATCCACATTCAAGAACAGAAAGAAATGAAAGCAGGTGTGTTTACTTGCTTGCTTATGTTCAGCTCAGTTCTCCACTCTTCATACAGTTAAAGTCCCCTGTTTAGGGATGGTGCTGCCCACAGTGGTCTGGGTCTTCCCATAGCATTGACTTCCTTAAGACAACCCTCCGCACAGACATGCTCATAGTTCAACCCAGTGCAGGCGATCCCTCATTGTGCATCTCTTCTTAGGTGAAGGTAGGTTATGACAGGTTGACAATTAAGCTAAGCCATGAACAAAATGAAACAAAAACAAAAACTGAGCAGTAGGCTAGCAGTAAACAATAATAACAACAGCAACAAAACGGTTTTATGTGTTTGGGGTAAGTAGCAGAAAGGCAAACACCTACTGTATTATGGAGACAGATATTTGGGGATTTTAGGCAAGAGAAAACACTGTGTGTTAACTCCAGGTCTCCTGGCATAACCCAGTCAGTGTTGAGGCCCACACTCTGCCTCAACATTTTTGGACTAAATGCTCTGGCCAAGAGAGAGAGAGAGAGAGAGGGGCTGGAGGGGCAAGAGACTCAAAGAATGGAGACAAGACAGGGTATGTAGTCAGGTCTTAATTCTTGTCCTGTCTCCTCCTGTCTCTCTCTCCTTCTCTTTTTATTGAAAAGAAATCTGGGGTATTTATAAGCACAAGCAGGAGAACACAGGTGAAAACACTTTACCACGTGCACCATACAGCTGAGGTCACTAAACAGCAAAACAAGCTATGTAAGGATAAACAATATATTTATCAGAGTGTGCTTCAGCTGTTATAGGCTTTTGAAAACCAAGTCTTTCATCAGGGTATATGGTTCCAGATGGCTGCAAAGTTGATCTAGCCGCTTTCTACTAAAGTCGGCTCCCAACAGGTCAGATTGAGAGTCCTTGTAGTACTACTAAATGGGCTTATAATATGATCATTTTACTCTTTGGCTATATTTTCCCACTGTATGTTTAGACCCTGTAGGTGGTAACTAACCTCTTTTCATTATGCTCTGTCAAGCTTCCATGGAGGCACTGTTAAGGATACAGGAATAGGCTCTTTTAATTTTCCTCTATGAGTAATATCATGTTCCAGGATAGGACAAGATCTGGCTGCCCATGCTACTACAATAGGAAAAACTAGAGATTTTCTTGTGCTGATCTGCCTTTTTGAAGAATGAAAAGTGGCTACATTTCAATGTGTGGGGTCTCCATGACCTCTCTGTTCAAGAGAATAGATTACTTACCAAAGGGTAGGACCCTTTTAGAGCTGTTACAGCAAAATATCGTCTGTTCTTCTATCCCACTTATCTTTGTGATGGCTAGTGGTTTTGTCAATGTGACACAGGTGGGGTCATCTTTGAAAATGGGACCTCGATTAAGAAAATGCCGTCATCAGATTAGCCTATAGGCAAAACTGAATGACATTTTACTGATAAATTATTGGTATTAGGGGCCTAGGTCACAGTGGGTGGTGCCACACCCCTAGGCTTGTGGTCCTGAGTGGCACAAGAAGGCAAGCCATGGGGAACAAGCCAGTAAGCAGTGTCCATTTATGATCTCTGCTTCATTCCCTGCTTCTAGGTAGCTACCTTGAGTTCCAACCCTGCAGTGATGGACTGTAAGCTGTAAGATGAATGAGTCTTTTCCTTCCCAAGTTGCTTTTGGTCATAGGGTTTATCACAGCAACAGAAATCTAATTAGGACAACCCTTATTGTATTTAACATCCAAGCATTGTGAACACTCATTACATGAGCTTCACCAAGCTTGAAGAATGACTATGACTTTAAAGTTTTGCTGTTATAACACTTAAGTTCTGACTTTATTAAGAGTTTCTAAGTAGTGATAAAATTTGCAGAAAATATAAGTAAGTATTTTGATAGAATATAAAGAATCTTTAAGTCAATTGTCTTAAATGTTATAACTAGTAAGTCAGTAACAATATTTTAGTGAAAATCCAGAAAGCAATATTTGAAATTAAAAAGAATGGTAAAAATTATTTTAAATGTATAATAATAATAATAACAATAACAACAACAACATAGGCCAATGTATTATCAGTCTTGAAGATATCTGAAAATTCTTGTTGATTTAAAATGACTAACTTCTTCTATTTAAGTCTAATGTATTTAAGTGAACCTAAGCTTACATATGTCTATTAATTTTTAGACCAATTTGATTTAAACTCTTTGAAGGAACTGGTCATATAACATGTACTAAAGGCAGTACACATAAGCATGTAGACTGTATAAATATCACATCATAAATTTTAGCTGACAGTGGGACCAATAGACAAGACAGACTGTGAACAATTATAACAAATAGGCAATTAGGAACACACTTTCAAGAATCTCAAAGGCCATGTGACACAGAAACAAGAAGGAAAAACCATATTCCAAAGACACAGAACAGAGGTGAGAACCAATGTTCTGTTGATGTGATTCATCTTACAGCTTACAGAGAACCAATGAGAGCATGCCAGCGATATGAGAGAGCAACAGCAAAGCAAACTCACAGAAAGCCAGTTAGCATCACTGGGAAAACGGCAAGCAGAGAGCTAGAACTGGCTGTCTAATTCTGATGATGCTTCCTGATAGAAACAGCAGGGTTCCTGGTAGTTCTTCTCTAAGTGAGAGTCTCTTATTTCACTTATTCAATATGTTTTTCAGGGGGCTCATAAAGGTCACAGGACAATAACTAAATAGGAAAAAATGTTGGGGGCCTTGAAACAATGTCCTATCTCCCTAACCCCTTGGTCATCTCATTTTCGATGACATACATGGGAGACTCTAAGTAAATATTCGTTATGTTTTCTCACAGCTGATTTAGTAAATGAAGCATAAGTCAGACAGACCACCAGGAATAGCTTTTGCCTCGATCTTTGCGGAACTGGGACCTCAGGATTGATGGCTCACGCTGTATCTTCTTGTGGAGCGACTAGATTTTCTTAATTCAGTCATCTTTAAACTAGAAACTTTCTCATTCTATCTTCTGGCATACAACCCTGCCCGATCCCTTTAGCATCCCTCTGTGACACCAAATTTCCTGGGTGGTAGAAATGATAGAAAACAGGAATGTGATGTGTGCCACTCTAAGAGCAGCTGCATGTGCACATAAGAATGTTAATTTGTATTCCTTCTAAAGAGTGGAATATTTAGAGGTTGGGGATTCAGCTCAGTGACAGAGTGCTTACTGAGGAAGTTTAAGGCCCTGCTTAAGGTTAGGTTCTTAACTCTGAGTTGACAGTCGGGGTGGTGTGAGGCAGGAATCATGGGAGCTGATCCTTTCTGCAGCTCTGCTGAATGAATTCAGCACTGTAGGGCTTGCTTTCTGCCCTCCTGCGAACGAGGCTGCCTCTGTGATGAGTCTGTCTTCATTCATATATCATGATACCTATTACATGGAGAGACCTACACGGATTCATTCCGTCTCTCCTTCACCACCTCTACCTATAACAAACGCTGATGTTACATAGCCTCCTCTACCCCCTCCTAGAGGAAAAGAAATATACTCCGGGAGTTTTTCATAGTGGTGATAAACCTGTCATGCTTTTAAAGCAAAAACAATGAGAGAATAATTGGGACAGATGGTGGGCTTCAGAGCAAACTCATCCATGGGGAATACAGCTGCTGGAAACATTTGAGAAATGCTTCTTTTATGATGAATTTATTCTTTAAGAAAGATCAGTTGCTATTCAGAAAGATCCATGTGTGCAGATACTTTTGTTTTTTCAAATGATTTGCAAGAAGTCACTTTTGAT
Source organism: Arvicanthis niloticus (assembly GCF_011762505.2). Classification (NCBI taxonomy): domain Eukaryota; kingdom Metazoa; phylum Chordata; class Mammalia; order Rodentia; family Muridae; genus Arvicanthis; species Arvicanthis niloticus. The sequence continues at coordinate 69,512,651 of NC_047669.1, read as the reverse complement.
ACCAATTAGACCATTTAACCAGTAACAAAGACTGAAACTAAAAGATATCCAGATGTGAAAAGGTCTCTGCCACGTCTGGTATTGCCCTAAGTCCCCAGAGGCTCTCCCATAATAGAAGATTGGCAAAGTTGGCCCAGTCACAAGCTAAAATTGAAAACTGCTGCTTAGAGACTCCCAGGACAGATGCTCTAGAAATGTGCCTCCCGAGGGATTTAAAATAAAGCTTCATGAGAATGGGAGCAGTTAAGATTTAAACAGGTTACTGGAAGGCTGGAAATTACCTTCCTTAGAGACCAACATTAAGCAGAGATTGGATCTCCATCTGTTGGTAATGTGTTAGGCCTTGTGCAGCCTGAAGGCAGGAGGAGAGTGGCTGCGAGCATTTATTGAGTACCCACTGTGTATATCACTAGGACTACTGTGCAGCCATGGCCAGGAGTACTGCTCTCACGCTCATCAGTACCTTAAAGCAATGTACTCCAGGTTCTCTCATTGACTTGCACACTCTAGGGATATTAACGCTGCTAATTTTGCCTCTACCCATTGTCCTGGGAATGTTTAAGCAAAGAGCTGATATCTTTTGTTTTCAAAATCCATTTTCTCACCCAAAAATCCATACTTTGTATTGGCAAGCTATAATATCGCAATAATGCATTCCATTATACTTTTAATGGAATACTTCTTTTTAAGGTAGATTTTGTGTGTTGACAATTTCTTTTTAAGTCTTAGGAAGGAATAAATGAGAAATGACAAAAGATTAGACCTGAGCTTGTTGCATTTAAGCTGTGACATGGGACATCTCCGAGGATAAGAAGGGAGCTGCCAGCGCTTTCACAGAATAGCACTGAGATATAAGAAAGAAGAAGAACTGACTTTGATTTTTGGCTCCTAATCATACCTTCATATTTTAATTTTTTAAACCATTTTAACGAATGGTCTTGACTTTACTACTCCTAAGATTTTGCCTTTTTTCAAGACACTGACTTTCCAATTTGCCTCCACCAGGAATGGCTTTAGATTTTATATGCAAAGGGAGCTTCTTACTTCTGAGGACAAGAAATACTATCAAAAAATGTCGTCATCCACAGAAATCAAGGAGTCCTGTTTTATCTCTTTTCTGTTGATTAACACGGGAATTCAGAAACTGTGTCCATGTATACCGGTTGGTGCTTTCCAACCCTTCATAATTAAAGTTTCAATAGTATTACCAAAAGACAGACCATAAATAGTACCAACTTCTTGCCACTGAATATTATAGCAACTCAGAATTATCCAAATCATACTTTACCTTAATTGGTACATGAGTCGTTATGGATGAGCCACTATAAACATCTGAAATCTTTTAATGTCATGCACAGTAAATTTCCTTGCTTGTCATAACTCAGTCTGGGTTAAAAGAGAAGATGTGTTTCATGCAGTGACCCTAGCACCCAAACTCCTTCTTTCTGTGGCATCCCCATCACTACTGACTTGAAAGTTCTCTTTATTGCGGTGGTGTATTTAGGAAAAGACAGCAAGCAGAGCATGTTGGGAAGATTTATGACCCAAGAGTATAAATATCATCCATCACTTTAGCTCCCCTTGGCCAGAGAAGTGATGTAGCTGAACTATAATGGAGATAGGGAACCAGAAGAAAGAATGGCTAAACTCGGCCAAGATAAGAGATCACCAAGAGGCCAGGAAAAAAATAGAATCTAAACAATAAATCCCTTGACATGTGAGCAGATTGGTGAAGAACTCAGAAAAAAACAGAAATATAGAATTCCTGCTTAAGGTCGACATGGCACCTCCCTCTTTTCTTATTAATTAGAACCATCAAGATAGAAGAGTGGGCATTCCTGACTTTGGCTAATAGATTTGTTCATTAGGGTTTCACAGTAACTCTATACTATTTATCACTAAGATAGTGAAACGTCTTGATATCTTATCCCTTTGGTGACCAACATCCAAATCACCTCCAACTTTCAGGCTCCCCTTACCGGGATAAAATTACAATTGCCATTCTTCAACTACAAGAAGAAGGAAAGCTTCATATGATGAAAGAGAAATGGTGGAGGGGAAATGGCTGCCCTGAAGAAGACAATAAAGAAGCCAGTGCTCTGGGTGTGGAAAATATTGGGGGCATCTTCATTGTTCTGGCTGCGGGACTTGTCCTTTCTGTGTTTGTAGCCATTGGAGAATTTTTATACAAATCACGGAAGAACAATGACGTTGAGCAGGTGAGTCATCTTTTTCTGAGGCAGGGTAGTTTTTACTTCAAATTCTCTGTCTTAAGTTTGAGAATGTTAAGGCTACTTTCCCTGTTTGTAACAGTCTATTGAATTAGCTGCCCAGAAGAGCCATTTCTGAGTTAGAGCAAAGAGCATTGAATCCCTGCCAGGTGCTGCAGGCTCTGCAACTCTATCATTTATTAATGAGAAGAAGGAGAAGTCTTGTACACCAAATCCAATTAGCACCACTTGGAATGACAGTGCAGAAATTCCAAACTCAGTTGATTTCTTTAACAGTTATTTGCTCTTAAGATAGAAACTACAGAAAGAGCAAGGGACGCATAATCCAAAATCACAGAAGACATGAGAGAACTGTCACCAGCCCTTCAGTAAACATTCTGAGCATAGGTACTCTTGCAAAACAATTTCTATAAAAAATACACAGCAGTATTTTTAAATTGGTCATTTACTTACATTGAGATATGATATGTGGAAAGATAATTTATGTAACTTTTGCTACGAATATGATAAACAACACAACATGAAAATAAAGTATATTTGAGACTTTATTTTTTTAAATTGCACCTAGGATAATAGAACAATTTCAATAGGCAAGTCATTTTACCTAGATGTTCACTCCTGGAACTTCGATGCTTTGGGGGAAAACCCACAATTGACTGAGATTAAAGATAATTCCCTGCTAAAATAAATAAAATACAGAGCCCCAGGGCATTGTAGTGTATTAACCTACTAATTTAGTTTAAAGATACCATTAGAGTCTCAAAGCTAAGCGCTATTACCTCTACTACCAATATCATGAAACTCTTAATAATTGTCAACATAAGGCTCCAAGTATTCACTTTTCAGAGTCCTGCAATTTATATGGCTGGTTTTGATTAATAACCAGATACTGAAACCATTTTCTTTATGTGCAAACTATATTGAGTACCCAACCCTAGGATGATTCATTATAGTCTTGTTTGTTTATGGAAACCCTCCCCAGAATTAAAAAGCAATTGTGAGGTTATGAAGCACCCCTTTCCTGGACCTCATTATAGAAAACTGTCTTTAATTAACAGGTAGAATGGACTGGTCTGCTTTAACTTTCAATTTGCTCTTGAGGTGTCTTGTTTTATGCTACTAATTTGAAAAATAAAAGCTTGTATATATTATGCTTTTAATGTGCTGCTTCATAACTGCTGGCTTCATTTGATTTAATTTTTCATTTAAACATTCATTCTTGCTTTTTATTTATTCACTTTCTTTATTTTTTTCCATTTCTTTTGCATGCAAGGCTTTTTGTTTCTTTTATGGACTGCAATGTAAACAAACCCATCCGACCAACTCCACTTCCGGGACTACTTTATCTACAGATGTAGAGTGTGGCAAATTATTACGAGAGGGAAAGGGGATTCGGACACAGTACTCAGTCCACACTGTATAATTGAAGGTTTTTAAAGTTGTTTCCAGTATAATTATTTGTAATGAGTGTTGTTTGTGCCTGTGTCTATTAAACTGAAGTATCCAGCCTGCCCTTTTCCTTATATTAGCAAAATGTACAGACACTACTCCAGGCTCTAAGGTCAGATGGCCAGAACATACGTGCACTATATACTGATGCAGGATTTTATAAGGGTAATGCAGAGTCCTGGATGAATGTATATATAGAAAAATGTTCTGTCCAAAACTGTTATTTTGTGCTTTCTTTATGCATTAAAATAAATGACATTTTCTTCATAAGCAAAAATTGAGACACGTAACAGGGCAATGCAAGGGAAAATGCTAGTTTGGTGTACTTCTTTTTATCTTTGTGAACTTTCCCCCTCTTTTTTCCCTCTCCCTGTCTCATGTGGTTTTTTTAGACCTACCTATTTCAAAATTTCTATAGCCATGTCTTTTCAATGAGTATGCCCTGGTAACTCTATAGCATTGTTAATTTTTAACTAAATTGGTCCCAAGATTATAAATGCATTATTTACCCAAAACCTCAAAGGTGTCTTGGCTCTTAAAGATTCAGAAACCATCACTGAAAGAATAATGGTTGAACTTGAATTCAAAGGGGGATGACCTAACCTGAGCCTCTCTCAGGATGTGAGGCACAGTCAAAAATGATTTCTAGACAGAAACTCGGCAACATCAGGTTTTCAAAGAGCAGATAGCAGTCGCGTGTAGGTGTAGAGCCGCTGAGAACCTGATTAGTTTCAAGCCGTGTGCTATTTCCTGGAAGAGCCAAGCAGAGTCCTAAACTCTGAACTAACTCACGACATCTTCTGTTTGCTGCTCACCAGCACCCACCCTGTGCACTGATGAGCATCTTCCCACACAAACGTTACTGCACTTTCTTCCCACTCGCCTAAGAGAAAGGAGTTCTTCTTGAAGCCATCTTTTCTGAGCCTTGCCAAGTTCACACTCAGTTCCCTGGACCCACCACCATTATTAATGCATTCTAAGCGTGCCATAGAGACTGGCAAGGTGGAGAAAATAAATACCAGAGACGATTTCCATACGCATCAGTCACAGGTCTCTGCAGATTTATTTTCTACCTGCATTCAAAGTGTATAGTCCCCACACCAACTCAGCTTGGCGACACAGAAAGCCAATGGCATGCTTGATCTGCTGTGACAGAGAGTGTCTGCTGTTGGCACTGAGTTCATTTCCCCTTGGCATAGAGTAGGGGAATTGAGCTGGCTTTCCTCTCCTTTCAATATGGGATCGGTTGGTCTTTGCTCTCTGTCAGATTTCCTCTTGACTTATCAAGTGATTCCCCTAGAACACATTCCAGAGAAGGAGGGTTTTGGCATCTGAACAATCATGCTGCATGACCTTCTTGCTTAGCTTTAAATGGGTTCTAGGATCTTAGTCACAGCTCCTTCCAATCAACTTTATATTTCCTCAGTAAAGCATGATTGGAACATTTGACTCCTACACTGATTGCTTCTCAGCCTTGTTCTTTAAATAAACTAGCTCTTATGAAAATACCTAAAAATCATATTACTATTTATTTACTGTTATTGAAGTGGGGAAAGGCTCCTGAGTGTCTCTAATCAGAATTCACATTTTCAGGATCAATAGAATCAGGATAAAGGCTGCACTAGTCTTAGTTTCATGACTTATTGATACAGCAGCCAGAATCCACAAGGTGCTTAAGTTTATTTCCCAAAATCTATTTAATACACCAAAGTGGCTATAAAATGTTCTGAGTGACTGATGATACAGAAAACTCAAACTGGCAATAACTAGCAAAATTCACATTCCTGCATAGACCATTCTTAAGTTTGATTCAGAGATGAGTAAAGAAGCAATTTCTTTCCAAAGTTAACATTAGGAGGGCTTGGGCTGTAGCTCATTTGGGGGATGCTCACCTAGCTCACTTGGACTTTAGGTGGTGCTTCACAGTCCCAGTTATGCATAAAACCATCTATGGTGACAAAAGACTATAATCCCAACACTCAAGAGGTAAAGGCAGAAGAATTAGAAAATCAGGATCAACTACATATTGAGTTTAAGGGAAAACCAGGCTAAAAGACACTTGTCTCAAAAAAAAAAGTTAGATAAATAAATAAATAAATAAATAAATAAATAAATAAATAAATGGCATTTTGGATTTGTTTTAGACTGTATGCTATCTATTTCTGACATTTACATGGTATTTTATAGTTTTCAAAATGTTTATACATACATCACATTTGATCCTTTTGGTGATTTTAATTCAGCTTTATTATAAAAAAATAATAGATATTAGAGTCCAGAATCTTGAGTCATGACAATACAGTTAGAAGAGAATTTTATAAATTATCCAAACTCTGGTTCAAGCACAGCCACATGTGGCATCATTGTGTAGAATCACTGCGTTTCCAATGCTAAATATTTTCCAGTTTCAGTTTTCTAACATCTAACACTAGGAGGTCACTTTCTAGGACACAAGGTTGCTTTAAAAAGGTATTTTTCAAAATAGGTGCCACTGGCAAACACTTAGTAAACTTTTCATGGTTAAAAACTCAGAGGGAACCAAACATTCCCTTACCATGTGGTAGTTTAATATATTTTCTATGGTGTCATGGATGGAGAATTTTCCTCATGTCCTTAGTGTCATTTCTATAATGGCAAGACCTGTGTTCCCATATGATACTGTCTACATCTTCCATGAGAACTAAATGAAATCACATCATGGCATAGAACATAAAAGTACTTTAGTCTTTATAATAAATACTGATCAACAAATATGACATCCTATAGGAAAATTAAATATTTCTCTCTGGTTACAGGAGCAGTCAGAAAATGACCAGCATCTTAAAACCAACCCAGATTTAGAAAATGAGATTATGTATATAAAGATTCAAATACTGTTCAATTTTCCCTGAGCACGTGTTAAAAATGAATGGCAAAGTCACTACACTCAAGGGAAGGGCCTGCGTCAGGAAGATATGAGGATTTACAGGAGTAGCTTTGGGCAGTCTCTCCTGACAGTAAACTCGAGTGTGACGTTAGGTTAAGGCAATTGTAATCATTTGAGACATTCAGTTGATTCTAATAGTCAAGAAAAGTTATGATTCAATAATCTAAGCAGCAGTTTAAATATTAAATTGGATTGTGTTGTGTGAATTGACTCAAACCAAAGACAGGGTTACTAATTCTACATAATGGATGACAGATGGATAGATAAATAGATGGATGATAGATGAATAGATGGATAAACAGACAGACAGACAGACAGACATATTTAGTATCCAATATACAATGGACCATTTATGTGGCAACTCCAAAAAAAATGTGTATCCTTAAGATAGAAACTTCATGATATTGATAATCTCAGCATTTATTGGTAAAACATAGATCTATCCTTAGTCAAAATGACCAAGTAGTTTGTTGCTGCCTTGGGTCTTTTTTTTCTACTTCTCCTCTTCTTTTTGCCAAACTTCTAACAACCACTTTTTGTTGCCATGGCAATAACTGCTGAGACCACATTGACCTCTGCAGGGTCCATTGCATTTCAAGTGAAATTTAGAACAAAAGCCATCAGACCATATTGGCATCATTAGTTCAGAGAATTTAGTGTAAATCACAATCATCTGGAAGAGTGACTTGCAGTTCTTACCCTCAAGCTCCATATGTTCACTTGGTGGACACAGCCAGGAATTGGCGTGTTTCATCAAGCCTAAAAATGAATATTTAAAATCCATTGTATGCATTATTCTCTATTAAAGTTACTTTGAATGTATTAATTCAAAATCAGGTCATACACATGAATCTTGAAGTATCTTGAATGCTAAGGATTGTTTGATAGTTTTTTTATATAAATTTGTCTCACAACAATCCTGAGTAGAGTTGCTTTACTTTAAAGCACTTGGCAAACATGGACTTTTATTTTAAAAAAAAAAAACTACCTTGTACATAGCAGTTTTGTTACATTAGATGGTAAGCATTGACTTTTATAACACAGGAACAGGTTGTGAGTTGTATTTTTAAAATACTGCTTTTAAAGTCAAGCAGAGAGGCGGAAAGGTATTAAAAGATTGAATAAAGGCATCAATAATAATAACATTATATTAATTTGTTTCTTCATAAGTCTGTCAGTCACCTAATTCAAAGAAGAAAAATAATAAAGCTTCATATTGTACTTTGCTGTTTTAGACTAAAATTACAAATTGAATTTTGACTTTTTTCAGCAAAACTACATACATAATATGAAAATTGGCTGAATTTATATGATTATAAACTTATTCAAAAAATCATTCTCAAAAGTCCTCACTGTTTTTGACAAGCATTATGTTATATTGTTTATGAGCCATAATGCAATACCACAGTGAATTTCAATTAATTTCCAAGCATGTGGTGTTTATACTACAAGGTCTGTTTACTAGTAAGCCTGAACACAGAAAAGCAAAAGGAAAGAATGCATTTTTCCTGTGCTGCTTTCTGTACACCTAGTTGCTGCAAAGGGCATCATAAATTAATCTTTTGCAGAGAGTAGAGGGCCCCTGCTTGCTGCCAACATTGTAGCTCACCTGTAGGAACTATCTCACTAAGCTTCACCCATCTGTGGATTGTTATGTCCAGATGCACAGGAATTAAAATCATTTTGGCTTTCAAAATTACTTCCATAGAAATTGGCACATATGGGCAAGAAGGTTCTCTCTTAAACTTTCAAAGAATTTCTATTTACAAGTGTTAGAGCATGCTGGGAACAGCAAGCCAGCCCTGCAGAGATGCATGGTTTCACTCCTTGCCAAACTTGAACTTCATTGATGTTAGGCTGAATCCAACTGATGCCTAGACTACCTAACAATGGCCATGGTCCTCTCAATGTATATGCAGCAAAACTACTAATGGAAAGCTGGGGGATTGAGTCAAGTTACTGTAGTTTCCACAACAATTAAGACAGTTTAATAAACTTAGCCGCAACTGCCTTTCTTCCCAATTTTCCAACTGAATGACATTTTCAAATTTAAAATAGTCTAATATAAAATAATCAGCTTCTGAAAAGAAAGCTTCACTGATCTGGTCTCAGAGTGGTTTACAACCATAATACTGTCCACATGGAGTCTGCCAAAGTCTGGTCCCTTTCCATGTACTTACACATGTCTACAGCTCCAGTGTTTCCTCTTTGGTCTGATCAACTTATTTAACAGATGATGCAGGAGCCTGTTGGTTTTGTATTGGTCAGAAGATTGCCTTTTCGTAGACACCCAAACACTATTATCACAGAAATGAGGGGACATTCAATATTCATCTACACATCCCTTCTTCCATATACAAATAATGTCATCTCATAAACCCAAGTCTAAATAGCCTATGTGACCCAATAGAATTAAAGTAGTCTTGAGAACTAAAATAGTTCAGTTCCCCATACTGCTGTTCAATGGCCATGTGACTCTGACCAAATGAATTTGCTTCTCTCAGCCAGTTCCCTCAACATTAGGCAGATGGAAATAGAATTTGTGGTTGCCATCTCAACAAAATGATATTTAAATATACTAAGAAAATGGAAAGAAAATAACATAACAAAAGTAGAATGGAAATCCTATTGTGTATGTATTCTAAGATGACTCTGTGTCTATTGAACAGATTACATTTTTAAGATGATAAGCAGGATTACATTGCCCTGCCAGTACACTTCAGGGAAAGGCCTTCTGTGGACAAAGGATCCAATCAGACAACAGAGCATCAAGAGTGAGGGAGGAGATGCCCACACAATCAAACATATGCAAATTGTTCCAATGATACGGCAGAAGTGGATCCTTCTCAACTTTGGTGAACCTATATATTAAATCAAACACACAGAGAGAGAAAGAGAGGGAGATAGACGGACAGACAGACAGACAGATAGACAGCAACAAAGAGGCATGCACATAGATAGTTCTTGGAAGCATAGAATCGATTACATACAAACTGGTAAAGGAGAAACAAACAGGACACAGTGTGTGGTAGGACCCAAGTCTGAAAGCAGAGCCTGTCTAAGAATGCTGGGAAACAGAGATGAAAGGGATAGCATGCATTTGTTTTCCATCACCTTGCCCTCCCCATATTTGCTTTACCAAGCTAGAGAAGAGTCAACCTTTCAGCATTTGAGTACCAATGTGACAAACTTGTAACCAATGTGTCAAACTTGTAACCCAGCAGGGTTCTTGGGGATGCATGACTTTAAGCTTCAGGATTCAGATGATTCATTGAATAAATCAATTGTCCTAATTGAAGTAGTTTATAAGTAGCAGCAATTCAAATTTAGATCTTGGAAGGATGTAGACAGTATTGTTTTCCTATCTTATCTTGTTCCCCTTCCCCAATTTTTCACCTTTGGAAAATAAGACAACACAGAGGGAAAACTACACATGCTTAGATTCTACTTGAATTTCTAAAGGCCATTCCAGAGTCTACTCCCAACTCAAGACAGGGCAGAAAAATGGAAATCTCAGAAGAGGCCCAAGGGAATGGTGAAAAGAAATACCTTTATTGGCTTCACAAAGGAGAGTGTAGGAAGTGGTAAGATTTGGAGAGAAATCTTCCATCTGACTGTCTCTAGGATGGCAGAATGCCAGTACATAGCCAGTGAGCCTATGGAGAGCTTCAAAGACTTTCCCAAAGTCACAACAGAGACAATATCCAAAAACTCATACCCTCCTTCAGGAAAGAAAAAAAAAAAAAAAGGCCTGTTGGAGGGTTTGCAGAATGATAGCAGATTGATAGAGGTTGGATCAAAAGACACATAGCACATTAAGAGAATATTAGAACCACATGTAGCTCAGGTGGCTTAGCCAAGCTATAGCAATGTCCATGATGTCATACCAGTGAAAGCCAAAGAGCCAGGAAGTAGTCAGATGATAGTGGCTCCCAAGCCCTTTAGACACCTCTCCTAATTCCAGACAGCCTTCAGAAAGAAAAGCTGGAGGAAAGAGTTGAGGCAGTAAACAGAGAGTTAGCTGCTCTATTAACCAAAAGAAAACATTTCCAACCAAAAGTGCATTTTCTTGATCTGACAAGCTCTGATAGTGAATAGAGAACCACCAAGCTGAGTTATGGGATTTTATTTAATACAATAATATTTTTAAATACAGAAAAACACTTTTAACATGTTAATTTATAGCTCAAGAAAATGCACGTCTACCACAGTGGATACAAGTTGGTGCTTCTGAATTTAAGACACCATGAACAAGCATTAGAAGCAATTAAAATCCTACTTCTGGGTCAATGGTAGAGCTTAGAGCTAGCCATTTCCATGCAGGAAGAAAAATAGCTTTTAGAAATTTATTTTTATGATCCTCCCTCATTTATGAAAATCTTTGATAAAAACAATAATAAAAAAAATAAAACAAATATAAAAATAATAATAATAATAAATAGAACAGGCCTTCATCATGAGAGGCTCCCTGTAAGATCATGTCAGCCTGTGCTTGAAACCAGAGAGAAACAAAAACGGTGAGAAATGAGCTATCCTGCCATCTGACGGTGACTCCATAGACAAGAAAGTTACTATGAGTGTCTTATGCTAGGGTGCAAGTGTACGTCTCTGCAAGGAGACTTGCTGACCTTTTGCAAAGTCTGCACAAAGCCCATCCCCTCTGCAGAACATGTCTTTGCTTCCAGTTACAGGGCTGAAGTAGCTCACTGAGCATCCTTCTCTGCTCATCAGTGGCTTTTGTTTCCTTTCGGGAGCAAGAACAGTTCCGTGTGCCCTAAGGTGTCCTTCAGAGGCCATGAACATTTGACTCAAGCACAGTGAGGACAGAAAGTTAAGGGGCTGCTTCCCAATTACTCCCCAAACCTAGGACCAGCTTCCCTTGTCCCATGGCTGAACTGTGCTCCTTGAGGCAGATCTACAACTTTACCTTCATGAACCATTCTTTGTTCTGCAAAGAATGTGTGCTGCATCATTAAAGCCCCTCTAAGATCAAACATGCAATTCAAATCATTTGTTTGGGTCTCCCCCTCTTATAAACACATGGCTATTATAACAATAGGTTCAAAACCTGGCGGAGCTTCTCACAGTTGCACAAAGTGTATTTAAGAATGTAAAGATTCAAATCCTCTCTCTGGAGGTCTATCATTCCTATCTCCAGGACAGTTCTTACAAAAGTTCACATTACAACTTTAAAAGTGGAAGGAAATGGTTGAAATTCAGAAATATGAGTAAAAAAAAAATACATGAATTAATATCAGAATGCTGAATTGCCTCAGTGCTAACTTCATGTCTCAAAGACTCCTAAGAACACCTGTAGTGTTAAGGCAGAGAGAATTTGCTTACGCTCATTTACCTAATTTGTAGGGGTTCATAGCCCTGGCGGGGTAACTAATATGAGCAATTTCCTTACAACTTCAACCCCATAGGAAAAACAACAAAATCAACCAACCAGACCACCCCCCAGAGCTCCCAGGGACTAAACCACCAACCAAAGAGTACACATGGAGGGACCCATGGCTCCAGCTGCATGTAGCAGAGGATAGCCTTATCTGGCATCAGTGGGAGGAGAGACCCTTGGTCCTTTGGAAGCTCAATGCTCCAGCATAGGGGAATGCTAGGGCAGGGAGGCAGAAGTAGGGGGGGGGAGCTCCCTCATAGAAGCAGGAGTGAGGAGGATGAGATAGGAGCATTGCAGCCGGGCGGTGGTGGCACACGCCTTTAATCCCAGCACTTGGGAGGCAGAGGCAGGTGGATTTCTGAGTTCGAGGCCAGCCTGGTCTACAGAGTGAGTTCCAGGACAGCCAGGGCTACAGAGAAACCCTGTCTCGAAAAACCAAAAAAAAAAAAAAAAGAGAGAGAGAGAGAGATAGGAGCATTGCGGAGGGGAAACCAGGAAGAGGGATAACATGGGGAAACCAGGAAGAGGGATAACATTTGAAATGTAAATAAATAAAATTATATATATTCAAATTTTATTTGAATTCAGAATGCTGTCCCACAATTTATCATGATAGAAAAAATATATTTTTCATGTCAACCTTTAAATAAAGATAAACCAAAAAGATCACTGTGCTTCTCAGATTGTTGGGAAGTCCTGTGTGCACTGCAGGTTCATGTTTACAGTTTGATAGCCTGAACAGAAAACCTGAAAATGTTTCAGGAATGAATTCTTGAAGATGGGAACCTTCAGTATAGGATCTGAGAAGGCAATGATCCTTGTTCCAGGTCCTGGAGAAGGGAGAGAGTGTAAAAAAGGAGAAAAGAGAGGACCCAGAGGTTGTGACATGTGATGTTATAGGAACAGGAAGAACAAGCGGGTTACGTGTACATGCCAGAAGAAAAGACCAGAGCTTTACATTAATTACCTATAAGGGGCCAGTTTAAAGCAGCATCAAAGGTACAGAGAAATGGTCTGGACAAAGAAGATATCTAGGTTCAGAGAGAAGGTAAAAACTGATAGTCAAGCTGTGAAATGGCTTCTCAGGGCCTATGTCTCCTCCATGCCAGGATTTTCAGTGTAGATGAGAGTCAATTCCCCCACTAGCTCTCAGGTACACTTAATATATTATCACTGTTCTGGAAACTAAGAATATGATCAACATTCAGCCTTTTGATACACGGACAGGCAATTGAAAGGTAACCCACAGGTTCTGCATGAACTCAGAAAAATAATAATGTCAAGGTAAATGGTACCCAAATTGTTATGGAACACAAGAACCTTACATAAGACAGTTCACGCATAACTACTACAAGAATGGCCTTCATATGCCTTCTTTTACTATGTTTCGGGGGAAGGGGGTCAACTTCTTTCTCAATCTCAGATCAGTAGTCCTGTGACAAAATAAAGCCTCGGTATAAGCAGGTGACATTCCTCTGAACACCTTATGGTAGGACATGTATATTGTTCTGATCTGGTTCTTTTATAGGTTTCTCTGTCTTTAAGCCCACACAATATTGAGCATTCTAGGTCTGCTAACCAACAGTCTGCAAGATAAAAACCAATGCTAAGATTGTGAATGTTCAGAATTTCTTACTTTAAAAGAAAACACATTGAGACTTAGACTCTATGGAGCAAGGCAGTGACGTGACCACAACATGACAAAGCTACTACTGTGAACAATAATTCCCTCATTTCTTGGAAATCCATTTCTCTTATATCTCAAATTTTAATGAAAATGGTATTACCAAAAAAAAAATTGAAATCATAGTTTGCTTTTAAAAGCCTACAAATAGAGTGGATGATTTTAAATTTCTAAAATGACATCACTAACATCTTTCTTATCATGTTCAACATGAAAATTTACCAACAATATCAATGTCACAGAGCACATTATGTATTTGAATTAATGGGAAAATCTATCTCAGCATAAAGAGTTACTATGTTACTGGCTAGGCTTCTTATATTCTTGGCCTCTGCTCCTTTAAAAAGCTGTTGGGGAGAAATTACCAGCATTAAAATAGTTTTCCTAAATATTTTTCTAAATGCACAAATGAAACAAAATATGTAAATGTGTAGATGCTAAGATTACAAAAAGTCAAGCTGACATTAACAATCTGTGCCAACTAATAGCCAGTATAAAGTCTATCAGAGAAAACCTAGGTCCTAAAATACTGTAAATTCACATTACATTCTAATACAGAACTTTTCTTGACACTTTGAGGAGAAAATCTCTTCTGGAACATTTTTTGTTTTAGATTTTTCTGATATAGTTTACTTGAGAAGCCAAAGAACATGATTGGTTTTGTTTTTTTTTTTAATGATTTATGGCATATAGTACTGGGTATTGAACCTAGAGCTTCATGCTCTACAATGAGGTACAGTCAGAGCACTAACTCCCATCCCTTCCAGACAACATCCACAGTAAGACAATTAAAGGTATAAGGAGAGATTGTACAGACTCACACTAGCGTCATGAAATCGAACATCTGGGGCTAAGCTAAAGAAGGCACCATGAAGTCAGCAACTAAAAAGGGAAAGAAGGAGAAACTAGAAGGCAGGAAAGGGCTCGTGGGAGACATGCTCACATCTGGCTAAGCAAGGAAGTGAAATGCGCTCGGGAAAGCAAAATCCCCAAGCATGCCGTTCTCCCTTTACAAAGCAGGAGAGCAGCAGCTCAAGATGAACGCTCTATTTGGGTCTCAACTAGAATAGTGTGCTCCTCAGTTCCCTTTCCTCTTAAAAAGAAGGTTTACACACACACACACACACACACACACACACACACACACACACCTCACTTTGTCTTTGAACACCATAAAGAACATCACACACAATACGTTCATTTACAAGTGGATTTTCCTACAGTCTTCCCATCATTGAAACCTGTCATAGTGTGGTCCTACATGGCAATCGACCGTGCTCAGCACTCACTCCTGTGCAATGTCTGAGCACTAATTCTTCCTTCCACACAGTTTTCACACGTAAGCACTGAGAAATGTTATGAACCAGAAAAGGATAGTGATCATGGATATTGAAATTTTCTGGTTTAAACTTGCACGGGACCTAGCTTAACTAAAACATGCTCTAAACAACTAAAAGGAATTGTTGCACAGAAGGGCAGACAACAGCTTGACTCAAAGAAGCATCCACGTTCTCCTTGTCTCCTTCTCTCTGAAACAAGAAATAGTCAGTGATTGCCATAGTTGAAATACCTTCACTGAAGTGATACAATGGTATTATAATAAACCTATTTACAATGCGGCTGGCATTACATTCTCTCTCTCTCTCTCTCTCTCTCTCTCTCTCTCTCTCTCTCTCTCTCTCACCTGCTCACTGAGTTTTCTTGATAGCTCTAGGAAAAAAGGTTCTGCTATAACACTATTTTCTCAACCAGGAAATTGAGTTTAAAAAGAAAATATCATCCCAGTGTAAGTAAGCTACTAAGTTTCAACACCAGCATCCTGAAGCTAATGGCCAATTCTGAACTGTAATTCATTACCATGTAGAGATATGCTAGAAATGTGAGCATCACCACCCCAGCAATAAACAAGCCTACAGCCAGAAGTGCAGCAGCATCTCCACTCCAAAAAGCAGGGGAGGACAAATAACTGCTAGGATTCTCTGCTTGCAATCACACTGCCACTGAAGAAAAGCAGTGGCCTGAATGCTTAATACCTTCTGTCAAAGGTAGCATCTAGAAATTTAAACCATCGATTAAAAAAGAAATCAATGTGTCCATGGCCCAATGAATAGGAAGGATCTCCTAAAGATTCCAAACCCAAATCTGTGTATTGAATTTTTGAATCAAGTAGAAGTCACAGCTACTATTTATCTAGATACATCCTAGCCCTCCGTTTAAATGATCACCCTGACATCAGAAATGTCCAGTGTCTAAATAAGTAAATAAATACAGAGACAATAGAATTTAGTGTGGATTCTGAGATTATGCAAAGGCTGAAAATCTAACGGATGTGAGCCCCTCCCACACCACCCTCCCATGCCCTCTGGGCGGAGCAATGACTTTCACTGGTTCATTTCTGGAGAATGAGGAATCCTATCATTTACTGAGCTCAAGCCGACAGGGACCTTAAAGGTCATTTTTCCTTGTGGCCGCATCAAACATTTGGAAGCAGAAAGGTCAGCCACAATACCTTGCCATTTTCTTTTTTGACAGTCGGAGACAAAATCAGAGTCTAAAGTTTGCTACCAAAGACAAAGAGACCAGATCACCTGTAAAATGAGGTTTCCCCGTTCTCATACTAAAATCAGTGAATAAGTTCTGTTGATCAAAAAAGCAAGATTGCTGTATTTTAAGGCAGTCTAAACTTTGGAAGACGATGCTCTTTTAAAGAAATTCACAAGTGAAGGTTATGATTGAAATTGAAAATTAGATAAATTGAAATTGAAAATAGATAAAAATCGAATATCATCTCTCTACCCAAAATACAAGAGGGAGCATACAACCATCACCTTCCTCACTGTGAGAAGCTACATTTTTGTTCAATTTTGCTGTTTGAATTCAAAATGGTATGAATAGTTAAATTTAAATGCATACAAATTAAAACAAAACCAAGACTATAATTTTTTAAGATGTTTTTATGGGGAAAAAGTTCACAAAACTCTTATAATGATTTAAATATATATATACATACATATATATATACATACATATAAACATATTTGATTTCCACTGAAATAAGTTGAGGTTGTCAGTCTATATCAATGGAGTTATATAGTATTTCCTTTTTGTTTTCTCTTAGTATTCCCAATAATAATTTCTGCCCATCTACCTAATGGGAGGAACAAGGTTTGTATGTAATAGTATTTATAAAATCTTGACACTCTTACTTTCTTTCATCTTGTCTCTCCATTTAAATGATCATCCTGAAATCAGAAATGTCCAGTGGCAAAACAAACAAACAAACAAACCTTGTCTTTAAATTTAAAATCAAAACCTTAACACAATCTATCAAAATGATGCTATAGGCATTCCTCTGACCTTGCTGAAGTACATAAAGTTGACATATTATACAGCTACAAATGACTATATTTCATTTGTGATGTAACCGTGGCAGTCTTTTTGAAGTACGAGGCACAGGGAACTTCTGTGGCCACTGCATACCTAAACTGACAAGGAACTAGCAAGTGTCGCCTGTGTTTTCTGGTTTTAGTGCTATAGTAAATGAAAGTGAAAATCAAATCCTATGAATACAGGCTTCAAAGATGAAAGTCTCTCATTAATCACAAGACTTTTCAAAAGGTTTGTATCTATAGCCTAACTTTGTATGTTGGACGTTTAAATAAAGTAGAAACTGCAACTTCTCTTTATCTTGATACATCAAGAACGTTTCAGACTACATTTTCTTAAAGTACAAGTTGAAACACCAACACTTAGACTTTTTTCAAACCTACGAGGTCAATGTCTTCCTGTGAGGCAGGAAACACCTGGCTGTATGCATCAGCCATGTCTGTGCTAGAGCTAATCACACAGGTGCAACACCTGCACACACATCATCTGTTCGAAAAGTTTTACATCATTCTAGAATTGTGATTTTTAAGACAATAGCACAAAACTTGGGGACTATACCCAGTAAGCAAAGCTGAACTACACAATACAGTATTACCCCAGTGTAAGCAAAGGCTTTACAGCAGATCTTTGGAAATGACTCATTCTCTGAAGAGACGCTCTACATCCAGTGAATAGCAATGTCCCGTTTCCCAGCCCCAGCCTGTGGCCATGCTGCGGCCATTTTATTTTGTGTTTCTGCAAGTTGGACAATTTCAGATACTTCATATAAGTGGATCCTGCCGTTTTTGCCCTTCTGGGCAGTCTTATCTCACTGGAGAACATTTTCAGAGTAACCTCATCAAACAGTAAAGCTGTAGATCTCTGTAGGCAGAAATGTGTCCAAAGAGCTTATCTTGGGTAGAAGAAATGACCACAAATCACTGTGTATTGGCTGTTTATATAGCATGCATGCAGATACGCATAGCGTATTGTAATGGAGATATGTATCTATATATTTTTCCACGTATGTTTAACATCGTTCCACCACTCCTCCATCTTCCTTTATGTAACACCATTATTTTCCATTTCAAACCCAGCTGCGTCATTGCTGCTGCCAGAATCTCTGGTTTTATTTTTATTTTTTATTTTTTTTGGAGAAAATATACAATTTAAAATTGTGTTTTTTCTTTTTTTTTATCAGAAAGGAAAGTCATCAAGACTTAGATTTTATTTTAGGAACAAAGTAAGGTTTCATGGGAGCAAAAAAGAAAGCCTTGGTGTAGAGAAGGTTTGTTCATTTTCTATAGCATTACTGAAGTGTCGTATGCCTTGATAACCCTATCAATGTTTGGATCATCTCAGTGGGGGAAATGCCTTAATTTAACTCTATTTTGCTGTCTCGGCAAAGGTAAGTTGTCTATTTTGAGAGCCTTGAGTTTTGTTGGGTTTGGTTTGGTTTGGTTTGGTTTGGTTTGGTTTTCTGAACTGGGAAATTCTGTACTGGTGTGTTTGTCAATAACGTATAGTCTACTGAGCTAACTTACTGCCTCAGTTTCCTTAAGTATAAAATACAAGTGGCCAGTGGGTGGAGGAGGTGGTGATGGGAGTTGGCCATTTGTTATGGACCTGCCTTAAAACAGTAACATGTTCATCAAACAGTAGGCAAGGAAAACAAGTCAATTCAGGTTGGTCTCGGGTCCCAGGACACTGATATTCTCTTATTTTGTGCTCTCTAGTGTCTCTCTTTCAATGCCATCATGGAAGAGCTGGGAATCTCACTCAAGAATCAGAAAAAATTAAAGAAAAAGTCAAGAACTAAGGGCAAATCTTCTTTCACAAGTATCCTTACTTGTCATCAGAGACGGACTCAGAGAAAAGAGACTGTGGCCTGATCCAAGAACACACAACTGGAAGAAGAAAAGGCCACGCCCACTGCACATATTTGGAGGACAGATTTCTGAGGAACTTGAGACGTGTTTCCACGTATCTTTATCCATAGCTCCAATCACGGACAGAGAAGAAATGCACAATTTTTAAAGCTCACATAGACATTACTTGAGAAGTGAAACTGATTCTTTTCAGATGAATTTGTATGCACACTTATTTTGAATTTTTTCTTTTCCTCCAATAAATTGCTATGTGTGCTTTCTGAAATAATAATAAACAAGCAGATTTTGTTTTTCATAGCAAGTTTGAGCCTCAGTTTGTTCCCCATTTTGTCTCCTCCTTCCCAGTGCTGAGTCTTAAGTATCACTAGATATAGAATTTGCTGTCTTGAGGAATCTGTTAATACAGTCATTTAGGACTGAGTTTAAAATCAGTTGCTTTCAGTTTATAGAGTGTATCTTCTTAATATATATATAAAAAAGTCATTCACCTTTGTGTTTTAAAAATCAAATTTTATACATGGTTTAAATATTATTTGAACATTAGCAAGTATATTATAAAAGAGTGATTTTTTAAAGGGGAACATATATTTTCAAAGTAAGTGTTCACCACATTCTAAGGCATCATACTGAGATCGTGTGAGGAAAATATGTGAACTCTCTGTTCTCGTATAAAGGAGAGGAAAATGTCTATTGTTTAACATAAGTGTTCTCTGTCCTCATACAAATGAGAAGAAAATATCTATTGCAGGAAGCAGGATCAGGCATGCAAAGGCAGCTGCCTGAGGAGCAAAGATGTAGAATGACACAGGCATCATCAAGTGATACACTATGAGGGAAGAAGATGGAAGCCGTAAGTGGCAAACGCCTTTAATCCCAGCACTTGGGAGGCAGAGGCAGGCGGATTTCTGAGTTTGAGGCCAGCCTGGTCTACATAAAATGCAAGATGTGATACACCCAAGAGCAGCCATCACTCTAGCTGAGGGGAAACAGAAGAAAGAGGACTGGAAAAAACAAAAACAGGAGAGCACACTGGAAGTTCTTACATGACCCAAAAGGTCATCAAGTCTTAACCAGATCAGAGCAGAGAAAGCACAGGACCATGGGAGTCACCTTGGGATGATTCAGTTAGCAATTCAGCAAGAGTCATGAAGGATGAGGGAAAAAAAGGAAAATAGCATAATTAGAGATGTCACCTACCTAATGGGAAATGACTGTCATTCGACTTGCTGAAAACCAAGAGAAAGAAGAAATTAACTCAATGTTTCATTTACTTAAATCTCATTTTTATATGATTATTTCCTAAATTCAGGAAACCTTAAAGCAGTCTCCTCAGAATCTGAATACAAACACATTTCCACACATGAAAACTGCGACAAAATACCAAGCCAGACACACCTATAATCCTGGTGCTTGAGAAGTGAAAGTAGAGGCATCAGGAACCCAAGGCAAGCCTCTGTTACATATAAAGTTTGAGGCCATCCTGTGCTACACGGATGACTGGCACGCCACACCAAGCAAAGACCCTGAAAATGGCAATAAAGACACTGAAGAGCTATTTTGCTCCACAGCATCCAATACTCAGAATTCAAATTAATCAGACTTTTTTGACAATAAATAGAATAGACCAAAAAGGATGTAGTAGAGGGGAGATGGAGTTGCAGTGGGAAGAGTAGAGGGAGGGAAAACTGTACTCAAGAGATACATTGTATGAGAAAAGAATCTACTTTTAATAAAGGGGAGGGAAACAACATACTAAAATGAAATTAAAGAGGGGTTGGAGTGATGGCTCAGAGGTTAAGAATACTGGTTGCTTTTCCAAAGTCCCAGGTTCAATTCTCAGTAACCACATGGCAGCTCACAAATGTCTGTGACTCTAGCTCCGGAGGATCTGACACCTTCACAGAGATATCTGTCCAGGAAAAGCACCAGTACATATAAAATAAAAAGAAGTCATTTAAAAATAAAATTAACCGATAACAATGGTTTACCCATTAAATGTTGTAGGCTATAAAAAAAATACTCTTTCTTTTGGTGAAAAATAACTTTTTGTAAATAAAAATATAACATTAAAAAGTTGTGATAGAAATCTGAGCAGGCTCTGTTTCCACAGCAAAATGTCAGTCAAATTACTTGTAACTTGAGGAAATCCAAATGAAACACTACAAATCATTGATTACTGAATCGTATTAACCCTAGATAGCTAAAGCTATTTTAGAATGATATTTTGGGAAGGAAAATGTAGCTTATCCACATCATTAAAAACTGTATCAAATTACTATGTTTTGCATTTTAATAGTTTTATATGTCCCCATTTTTCTCATTTTTGAAAATACTTGTTTTCACATCTTATTACACTAATTTCTGAGTATAGAAGTGTATAAAATTCTAATATTTAGAACATATTGAATGCCAGTCTCTCTGTAGAGATACTCAAACGTCTAACCATTGATTTGCTTTCATTTTTGTTGCCGTGTCAAAACACTATGACCAAAAGCAACTCAGGAAAATAGTTTATCCATTGAGGGAAATCAGGGAAGGAACTCAAGTAAGATCTTGAAAAAGAAGCCATGGAGAAATACTGTTTGCAGGCTTGCTTGCAGGCTCCTGCTTAACCAGCTTTCTTATACTGTCCAGAACCATCTGCCCAGGGAATGGTGCCACCCACTGTGGGCTAGGGCCTCCTACAGTAATTTACAATCCTGACAGTCCCCTCAGACATGCTGCAATCTGATCTGAGAAATTATCCCTCAGTTGAAACTAAATCACAGCCTTTTCCTCTCACCTTCATAACTGAAATTTTCTTTCAAATAATATAAAGTTTGCTATGTGAAGTTCTGTTATAAAGTATATTGAAGTAGGTAAAATTGCCAAAGAGGAACTTTTTTAAACTAAGTATAAATGCAGTACACAATCATCTGATGTTTTCATCCATAAAAATCCATCCACTAGCCTAGATCTGTGCGAGTCTGTGTGCTTCCCAGTGAAGAATGGAGTAAGCTAATGAACTCAGAAGCCAGAAGAAACTACAGAGAATTTGAAACCTGGTCCAGAAAAATTCCTGAGAACAAGCATTAATCTCTGAGATTTTCATCCAAGTCACTAAAGAGCAGTGACTCATACAGAGTTATGTATAAATCAATGGCAAAGTTAATTAAAAACTAGGTCTAACATTTCTTCCTTCAGCAATTTCCTTGATGCTACAAGAATTAGATTGCTCAGGTGAGAGATTTGGGGTGGGAGAGAAAGGTCGGGGTTGCAGGAATGGTGATGTTCACAGTTAAAATTGATTTTCCATTCACATCTCACCTGGTCCTCAATGCAGGGAAAAAATGGAAAAGAGACAAGTTGCTTCCCCTGTGGGTTGAACACCCACCTGGAGCTCTGACTTCTCACTCAAAAGAAAGAGGAAAGTAAGTCGGGCCAGTTAAAGAAAACTAAGTAAATGTAAAGTTGACCTGACCAGGCATTTTACTTTCTACCTCAGCAGATTTGCCTCTAGTTTAACTCTTCGTCATACTAAAATGGAAATAAGATGTTCTTTATCAGGGAGATTCTGTAATTGCTTCAAGTGATAAATAATGAATGGCGTAACAGTGTCCTTTTAGGGAAAGGTCTACCTGGCAGCCGCCATGCAGGTCTTTCTTTAGAGACACATTAAGTCTATAAGTCTCAAAACATATGATACACCAGATTCTCCCCAAGATGACTGAAACCTAGTTGGAACATTAGCAAAAAAAAAAAAAAAAAAAAAAAAAAAAAAAAAAAAAGGCAGAAGTTACAGTGTTCTTTCTTGAATTCATCAATAGTTTATTCTTCTAGCCTAGAGCAATGAAAGGAAGGCAGATATTAAATGGTCCATGATATCCAAACAAAGGAGTGTCAGTGCTGTGCACCAAGCCTTTTCACCACGCTGCTGGAGTGTCTGGGGAAAGGGGATTCCTGCAGAGATGAAGAGAGAATTAATAGACAGTCGTGGGCTTCAAAAGCAGATTTAATCCTCCGGTTTGTTGCTGTATAAGAAGAGAAAAGTACTCCCATTGTAATTTTTTAAATTCTCTGTAAAGGAGAGAAGGAGAAAATAGAAAGATAAAATTGACCAGAGGGAAGGCGGACATCCTAAACGTATAACTAGTAATGCAAAGTCCCATAAGCCTCTGGTAAATGACTAAACCATCCTGAAAGGTGAACTTCTCGAATTCCAGAAACATGGATGCTGGCTTTAGAAACGGGGGTCCTGCTGCCATGTCACAGGTGTGCCAGAGGACATTGCTCTTAAGGTTTAACTTCCTAATGTCCATTAAGAGAAATGTATTCATCTCTCAAGAGTCTCCTTAATTAGCAGAGAATTGACCAAAAAATGTGCAAGCAGATATTATCTGATGTACGGTGGATTGGGTGAGAATGGTCTGCATAGGCTCATGTATTCGAATAGGTGGGTTATTTAAGAAAAAATTGAGAGGTATGACCTTTCTGGAAGAGTTTTGTCATGGAGAGTGAGCGTTGAGGTTTTAAAAAGCCCATGTCAGGCTCAGTATCTTCCTCCTTCTCCCTCTCCAACTGACGTGACCATCACCTTAACCCCTAATCCAGCTTAGATGTTCCAGTACCATGTCTGCCTGCCTACTGTCATGCTGTGTGCCATGATGGTCATGGACTAACCCTCTAAAACTGTAGGCAAGTCCACAATTAAATGCCCTCTTATAAATTGCTTTGGCCATGGTGTCTCTTCACAGCAACAAGAGAGTTTGTAATTAATCATTTCCTTTCTTCTCCAGCCCTCCTTATCGCCTATCACCTGTTCAATGGCCAAGTGTGCAGACAGTCTGATTTTTCCTAAACAGTTCTATAAGTCACACAGCTAAGGACATCCTTTCCATTACAGCAGTCCTCAGATAATAAACCATAAGAAATATTTCACACTGATCCTCCAATGCCCTCTTTTGTGTCAACAACAGTGTTGAAATAACTAAGTTTAAACCTATACTGTTGATGAAATAGGAGGACAGGTGACCTGGACCAGCAGCTCTTCCTGTGTTTATGCTGGGACTCCGAAGGGGAGGACCAGGAATGAGGAAAGTAGTCAAAAGCTGGGGTCAGATGGGCTGTGAGAGCTAATGGTCCAAGCCAGCGAACTTTGTAGTATCTCAGCTCTTAACAGACGCCTCAACGAGGAAGTAGGAGACAGGTCAGTAATGA
Source organism: Arvicanthis niloticus (assembly GCF_011762505.2). NCBI lineage: Eukaryota > Metazoa > Chordata > Mammalia > Rodentia > Muridae > Arvicanthis > Arvicanthis niloticus. Next base: position 69,488,512 of record NC_047669.1, on the reverse strand, counting down.
GAAGCAGATGGCAGAAGCACAGGGAACTCACGTGCCTCTAGGTCTCCTTCTGCACGGTGCACATTGCTCCAGTGCACAACTCATCTCACATCTCAGGATCTGGGACATTTGTCCACAGCTTTACAGGAAAACTGTAAAGCTCCAAGACTCAGCTCAAGCCCTTCACAGCCCTGGCACCAGTCCATTGCTGGCCTTGCCAAGCACAACTCTGGCGGGGGACACAGCCCAGCACTCCTTGCTACATCTACAGGACCCCAAAGAGCCTTTGGCCCTACCCTGCTCCCAACAAACAAGAAAAGCCTACAATTCAGTACAAGCCAGGGTTGTCAAGAACCAACATCAAAGTAATCTTGATATTTCATCTAGACATTAAAAGAAAACTATACATAATGCATATCGTGTGCGTGCATGCATGTGTGTGTTTGTGTGTGTGTGTGTGTGTGTGTGTGTGTGTGTGTGTGTGTGTCTCCTGCATCCCTAGACTGTTCTGGGCACTGCTTTCAGTAACATATCAAAGGCATATATCATCAGATAATGTTCACTTTAATTTTTCCTACCACTCATTTAATTACTCTACACCAAATCTGGATGGTTTGAAGTTCATTCACAGCACTAAACATATAATATACAAGGTAATAATAAGAAAACATTATTGTTTATAATTACAATATGTTCAGGGAAGTGAGATAGCTTGCCCAAAGTCATAAATCTATAAATTGATAAATAATAACAATGCAGTCCTACCTACCACATCACCACAACCATGTCTATTCACACCTAACTCCTAGAGACCAAGTGTCATACACAAAGTTCAAGTTTGTCCCTAGTATACACAATCTCGTGTACCTGCTCAGCCTCAACACATGAAGATAGAACATCAAGTTATACTGTCCATCACAGACAAATAAACCGTTGATATAAGAAAAGTAGCCAAGTAGCCCAGAGTGCTTACTAAGAAAAATCATGGTTCTGCCTTAAATCTTCCAGACTTTAAATTAAGGACATTCAAAAAGGCATTCTTAGCTTTTTACTTAAGTCCAAATTTATTTTCAATTTTTAATGAATTATTCATGGCAATTAGCCCCTTCCCACTATCTCTTAATAGAATAGATAAATAGATATAGATATGAGATAGATAGATAGATAGATAGATAGATAGATAGACAAATATAGATAGATGATAAACAGATGGTAGATACATAGAGATATGTGATAGATATTAAATAGATGTACATAGACAGATGATAAATGATAAGTAGGGATAGATAGATGATAGATGACAGGTGACAGATAGACAGATATAGATAGATACATAGACAGATAGATAGATAGATAGATAGATAGATAGATAGATAGATAGATAGAATATTGATGTTACCTGTAAGCATTTTCATATAGCTATGCATTGCCAAGACATTTAAACAATAAAAGGTCATTTCTAAGCCTTTGTATTTAATAAAATGCACTTTCCATCAAGTGGTCTGCAAACTACTTCTGTTAATGTTCTCAACTAACATGTTAAACATTTTCATTCCTAAGGCAAGCCATTCCTGGCATACTTAAACTATACAGATGCCATGATCTCAGGCTCCACCTCCTTTGCGGCCATCTTGTGTGATGAATAAGATTGTAAACTTCCTGCTGGGTAAAACTCCTCCTCCTTGTGTAGATCTGACTATGTCTTTTAACTTTCAGTTACTGCACATAAGTTGTTCATCCACTTTCAAACAGTGGACAATAAACATCAGCAAGCGAGTGAGCCTCTTCAGTGTGTCACATGCTGTCCTTCTTCAGAAAGTCAAAATCACATATCACATTTTGCAATTCCAAGGTGAAGTTTTAGTGAGATACTTAATTTTTATAGAGCATAATTGTGGAAGCCGTTGAGTTTTACCTAAATTTGTATCACCATCTGCCCACAATAAACACACACAGGTAAAATCCTCAGTAAGAGCCTGGATACATAGAGAAATTTCTGAAAGAGAAAACATAGACAAAATAAAGATATGCAAGCAGTCAACATCAGAGAGAATATTGAATGTGTTAACAATATCTTCCATACTTCCATACTTTCTAGAATATCTCAGAAGAAAGATTTTCCTTATCTTCATGATGAATTCTGTACCTAGAGCAACAAATTAAAATTAGACCATTTTTATAGTCATCCCAAGATTTAAAAGTAATTTCATGACATTAAGCATAATAAACCAAATTGCAACAGTAAAAGAAACATTTTCATTAAAGCTTTAACAAATCACACTCAAAATTCCAATGCAGAGATGGAATAGAGTCGATATTGTCTCTAGGGAACCAAGATAACAGATGACAGCTAGAATTCTCAGCTCATCATAACAAATATATAATTAGTTTTGACCTTTTCACAACATCCCAACAAATGCAGAGGTTCATAAGCATGCATGGTGCAAACGGAATTAATTGCAAGGGTATCTTTCGCTGAAATGTTTAATGATCTCATCACACAGATTTCCTGGATGATTTCTTTCTGACTTCTTCCTAAAAATAACTGCCGTCAGAGGCCATGAACCAAGTTAATTTCATCAAACCAGAACCAACCAACATCTGCAACTATATCTAGCTCATGTGCATGCTTTCTTGTTTATGTGAAAGCTCTCTCTCCCTCCCTCCCTCCCTCCCTCTCTTTCTCTCTCTCTCTTTCTCTTTCTCTGACTCTCCCCTTCCCTCCTTCCCTCCTTCCCTCCTTCCCTCCTTCCCTCCTTTCCTTTCACTTTCTTCCTACGTCCACTTGCATTCCTCCTATTCCAATGTAGAAAACCTGGACTTGATTTTTAAAGATCCAGGGTTACCATGTGTGATGGTAGCTGACTATAATTGGAAAGCTGAGGCAGAAGGATTGCAAGTTGGTGGTCAGCCTAGGCTACATAGCAAGAATTTGTCTCAAATGTAGTAACAGACCAAGTCAAATGCCAGTGGTTAGGTTAAGCTTTCCTTGGTCATTCATCTGTTTCCTTTTAAATGGTATAACTTTATCTTTATTTGCCTCATGGTGATAACCTGTGTAATCATTTTCTTTAATACTAAGTCAGACTCTCTTGAACTACTCCCATTGATAAAGTCCAGCAGTGTGAGGTTGGTTCCTGGAAAATATGAGAATGAATCCAACCTAAGTTAGTCAATTACACTTCCAAATACAGAACTTTATTTTGAAATTGTCTTGGATAAAATGTGCATTCACCATATTTTTCTTTCTCTCCTTTCTGTCTACCTTCTTTGTGTTTTCTAAATCTTGTCTAATTTTCTTCCCCAATTAAACAAGAGACTTTTCTAAATTCCAAGAAAGTCACAAGATTCCATGTCTACAGAGACTCCTTGTTTGAAGAGTTGGCATTTACCTCATAAATATGAATAATCATTGATGTAAAAAAAGATACAAGTCTAACTTAGACCCTAATGCTATAAAACATGTTAGTATATTAACATAACTACATACCTATAAGATGCATTTATTCCAAAACTTAAAAATAATAAATTTTTAAAAGAGAAAATGAAGTGTAATAAAAGGGAAGGGTAAAAAGAGGAAAGATGAAAGAGGAGGGTGCGAGACTAGACAGAAGGTAGTATAGGCTCACGAGGTCAGACTAAAAGCAGCAATCTCCATAGTTATAAGAATAATGGAATATGTTAGATTCAAAGGTGATTTTCCCCACCATTGAATAAGGGAATTAGTTGTAATCTGATGGAGGTCAGTTAACCCCATAAAGCATTCTTGGTAAGAATGATAAAATTCTAACATCAATTATCAATAAATACTAACACTATCCTTTTAAAAGAATTTTATGTGCTCCAATTTGTCTGGGACGATTTAGACATTGTTTTGCTTTAAGGCACCAGGGTTAGCTATTAGATCTACCAAACACCCAGCCAGGTTTATTGTTCTATGTTATGCCAAAAGCCATTTTAAAAAAATCTATCAAATGTGACTGTTTCTTTTACCACTAAATTAGCACTACACTCAAAAATAGAGAATAAGGAAACATCAATCAACTTTTCAACTGCTAGCACACACACACACACACAAAACCAAACCAAACCAAACCAACCAAACAAACAAAAACAGTTCACCATTCAGGTCTCTCATCTCTGCAGGTGATGCTCTTTCCAGCCTTTCAACCTATAGAACCAGTGATCTGCCTCAGACACAATGCCAAAGACAGAGTAGATGACAAATTTGTTGGAAGCTGGTTCCTTTTCTCTGTGGGTGAGTGGAAAAATGCATTCCTCATTGCTATCATGAATTATAAGATGGAGATCCCAAAGAAATCTCTTGAGAGAATTCGAAGGCTCAGGAAAGACTGAACTGACATGCCACTCCTCTGTGGGATACTTCTTATGGGAACTAGCTGAGATGGTCTCATGCCCACCATAAGCAAGGAGGTAGAAAACTACGTAAAAGAATTATGTGTGACTTCTCCCTGTTCCCCATGGGGATCATGAGCTGTGATGATGACAGGGAATGGCTTCATCAGCAGAAACAGGTGGAGTTCATCAGGAGGGTGCTCTTCCATCATCTTTCTGATACTTTTCTTACTTACATCCCTCAAAGTACAATTTATTGCCTCTAATCACAGCATCAAAGGAAGTCATAGTAGCATATTACACCTCATGCTTGTTGCAAAGACAAAATATGGCTCTAAGACAAAGTATTTTTTTGCCACTACTGAGCTATGCCCTAAAATTTTCATTTCAAGTCATATTGGTTTTGCTGCTAAAAATATTTTTATGCAGCCATGACTCATAAAAATGAGACAGTTTTTCTAAGTCAATGATAAATGGATGGATGCTGTCTTGTTTTACTGTAACTACAACACTGGAAAGGTTTTATGAGAACATGTGACACTGACTTATCATCAAAATAGTATTAAAAACTCTACTCCTGTGGGTATGATTTGGTGTCAACTATACAGGCAGCCACTTGAAAAAGCCCAAGAGTACATGATGAACTCACTTTGGTGGTTCCCATAAACGTTTTAAAATTATAATACAATTAAAATATTTCTTTTTTCTCTTCCTTCCTCCAAACCCTTCCATATACACCTCCCATTCTCCTTTAAATTCATGGCTTTTTTCTTTTCACACTAATTTCTATTCAATGCATATGTGTATATACATACATATTCATGAATATCTATATAAAGTTTCTTGTATATATGTCTACAGGTCTGACAGTTGGGTTCTGTGACCTTTAGAAGAACCAGACAGTGGGTATTTTGGAAGTTGACTAGAGCAACACAGGTGAGGTTTTACCTTTATTCCTCTCACTGGACTTCTTTCCTTCAGGTTGAATAGGCCTCTGGATGCTTCCTTTTTAGAACACCAAAAATATTTTTAGTGTACATTTTATTATCTCATATGTTCATTGCTTAAATCCAAGCAAATCATAAAACCTTCTAAGCTAAAGGTAGTGCCAGGATCTCAGTGTCACAGGCAAATGGAGTAGAAGAGAGTTATATAAAAGATTAGACTTGAGCAGTTAGTAGGGTCAAGGAGCCCTCTAGACCTGAAGGAAGAGGGGAAAAGAAACAGTTACCAGGATCTTCAGGCTCTTGTTAAGAGGCCTTCTAAAGAGCATCAGCCCTAAGAGAGGAAACACATTCACTGAAAGCATGAATAAATGAAGATGAGATAAATGTAATAGGGCTACAGATCTTACTCTTTGCCAACTCTCCAATCTGTGCATGTGCCTGACTCTGGCTCAGATGACCAGAACTGTGTTTGTCCACTGTCTTAGTGATCACCACTCTGAAAGTCACTCTCCTAGAATACAGTAAAATGTGTGTGTGTGGTTAAGGGGTGTGTGTGTGTGTGTGTGTGTGTGTGTGTGTGTGTGTGTGTGTGTGTAGGTAAAGACAGGATATCTTACAAAACATCTAACAATGTTTTTTCTTCTGTATTCGAATGTTTGTGGATAATATGCTGTAAGTATCACTCAAAACTAGAATATCTTGAAAGTAAAGTCCAATATATCATCTGAAATCTAATTTAACTCCTGTGGAGTCCCTGATGTTATAAATTGCTTCTAGGGAAGAAAAATGATATAAACTCATGATAGAAATTCTAAAATTCAAGAAAAAGGAAATATGTGCAGGTTTAGGGTTTAGAGTTAGGTAGATTCAGGATGGAGTCTGTTTGAGAGCCTTTCTAGTGTCTCTTGGGGCTTTAATCAGCAATTAGACTATAGATAGGACACATACTTTGTGTAACACACAGTAATATATTTTATTGGTCGTAGTCATGCCATTATTATGACTTTTAAGTCTGAAGTTAAGATATGGAGAATGAAACTCCACTAGAGAATCTTCACCTGGTTTCAAAACAAATCCTCGAAAAATACATGGCCCCTGTGAGATTCTCATGTGTGGTTAAGTTTGACTGACCAAAGGATCTACACAACCCTGGAATCATAAAGCAGAACTCCTATCTACAAGCTCTCATCAGGATCCTTTAAATTGGTTGCTGTCCTCTTTAAATTGTAATATCGATGTCTGAGATGAGCCAAGGCTAGACAATCTGTAGCCAGACTCCAAACAGCAGGAAAGTATTGCCTTAAGATTACTGTGTCTCCAAAGCTCAAAATATGCCAGTGTAGAAACTAGCTGGACTATGTATTGAGTTTAAAAGCCAACGTCTTAACATGAACTAGGTGTCACACTCAAGAAATTTAAAAGGGTTTACTGAAAAGAGTGTTTCAGAAGTGAGAAAAAAAATTGGGTGAAAGTCAAAACTGCTGGCATTGTCATCCATCCTCCAAAAGGAGCAGCAGGAAAGAAAATGTCCCCAAAAAAGGGAGGGCTTAGGTCATACAAAAGAAAACACTAACTGGAATGTGTGGCTGCAGATACAGGAATACATCCTCTGCTGTCACCTTTGGGAGCAGGGAAGGGTCATACTGTAGAATGCTATTCAACTTGGCTTTCCATTGAACATAGCCACCTAGAAGACTCAGGTCTAGGAATCCTTGGGAAGTGGTATAGGAAAAGAAGCCACCTCTTTCTAGTAGATAAGGAGAATGAAGAAGTGCATAGATTACACCTGAAGAGGCTATGGAGAAATAGAGAAAGTTCTAGAGAATCAACTTAAAACTAGACCCCCACTACATAGTTCTTCTAAAGAAAACAATGTAGGCATATTCAAACCCAGAGAATTATAATCTGATCTTGAGAGATTTCAGACTCGCAGGGCACAAGGGGTTAATCCCAGGACTCAAAGGCAAAGGCAGGCATATCTCTGTGAGTTCAAGGCCAGCATGGTCTACATAGTGAATTCCAAGCCAGCCAATACTACTACATAATGAGATTATGTCTCATAAAAGGGGGTGGGAGGAAGAGGAATGAGATAATAGGGAGAAAGAAGGGGAAAGACAGAAACAGAGAGAGAGAGAGAGAGAGAGAGAGAGAGAGAGAGAGAGAGAGAGAGAGAGAGAGAGATGGTGTTTTAATAGAATTCTCTGAGCTGTTGGTTCAAAGAGCATAATGGACTCCATAATGTTTCACCTTTAGTAGATATTTTAAAACATTCTGAGCTAGGCTTTATGTTTCTTGTGTCCTCTACTAAAACATTTAAGATACAGATGAATTGAAGTTGATCCCAAACTGAACTTCACAGATGGCTCATTTGATTATGTCTTTAAGACATGTTAAAAGCAGCGTCTATGGATTTTACAAGAGGTCAGCAAACAGTGCTTTTCTGGCAGTGTCTTTGCAAAGAACCTGGCTTCATTTCCCAGCACCCACATGGAGTGTTCATTGATACATACAGTACTGCAAACATCGGGTTGACAGTAAATGTTTATCATAACATATATTAAAATGTTAATTGTGATGGCAGAGAAAAAGATGCCAGTGGCTATAGGATGAGAGGAAATAAACTTGTGACTGGAGAAGTACAGAAATGATTTGGAGAGTGGAATGCCTTGATTAACAACAGTACAGTTGTTAATATGAAGAGAGTGCTATACTCAATTGTATGCCCATAAAAACATAACATTGTACATCCTAAAAGCACAGGAGAAAATACAGACAACTATGATCAATATTGACATCAAGTATCTGTTTCCTTATGTGGATGTCTTTCTCTGACAAATTGATATCTCTAAAACATGGCATATCTGTCATTGCACTGTAATTGGTCTTTCTCAAATGCTGTCCAACTCCCAGAAATTAAGTCAACCTATAATATTTTATATCAGGTCCTAGGAGAAGTCAAGGAAGGCCAAGAATCAAATATCAGAAATGAGATTTTTTTTTCTGCCACCTGAAAACATTTCTCTAAAACAATGCTAAGCAGTTCAGACTATACTCTAAGATGGGTTGGTACAGCCCAATCCCAGGGTGCTGAAATGAATAGGTGGGCCTTTGCCAAGGACTTAAGTCCCTTTATTTTGGAAATGTGAACTGGTACCAGAGGTCAGTGTATATACACTAAAGAAAAAAAAAGTCAAACCATGCAGGCATACACACTTATATACACCTAACATTAAATTACTCAAAAGTGCTCAATTAAAGAGAATTACCACCCCCTTTAAAGCTGCAATCATAGCCATTATGTATCATCTGGCTTAAATCAGTTCCCTGGGAGATGTCCTGATTAAGCGGATTTCCCAATTAAACCTGTCCCAGTTGAGTGGAGTGTACCATTCTGATTAGGCTCCTAATTTATATGGGAAGCTTTATATTTTATAGAAAGAGGAAAGAGGAGTTGAGGAAATTGTCAGTCTATGAAACGTTTCCCTGTGCATTTGTCTCTCCAACAACAAACCTCTCCTCATCACTGATGAACACAGGTACTTATGTGCCAAAGCAGTTCTAAGCCTCTTACAGATAATATGCATTTGTTCCTGCTGGAGTTCAGGCTGATCTTCAAGAACTGTTCAATGTAGTTGGCCATCCCTTGACAGAAAAATCCAGAGCAACATTTCAGAAAAGAATAGTAAAAGGGTTCAGAATGGGACACAGAGGCTGCTACCATCCTAGCGTGTTCTCTGTTGCTATGACACTGACCAAAAGCAACTTAGAGTGAAAACTGTTTATTTCTTCATACAGGTTACAGACCATCATCAAGAGAAGCCAAGAAATGAACCCAATGCAAAAATCAATGAAGGAACGCAGCTGACTTGCTTGCTTCTAGACCTATTCACATTCAGCAATGGTTCTTATACAGCCCATGGCCAGCTGCCTAGAGGTGATACTACCCCGAGTAGGCTGGGTCTTCCTGTTTCAATTACCAAATAAAGAATTTATCACATGCATATACAAACAGGTTCATCCTCTGGGGCTGCTTCACCCTGAAAGGAAGTTCTCCTGTCCTAGCTACCATGTGAGGCTCCAGTAGTGAATGCTGTAGTGTGTATGCTACTTGCATCTCCCTTTTAATACTGAATGATGTCCACAACTGGTAGGAGGAGCACTGTTGGCCTCTACTTTTAGGAGTTCTTTAAAAATGGCTGTAAGTGAAGAAAGCCTGCCTTTATCCAATGACCAAAGTGTGCATAGAAGACCAGCCTCTTCATTCCAACTGAGGCCACCTATGAAAAGCCATTTGAGCTTCACCCTTCCCAGTGTGCTACAGCCAGTTTCTCTCCTGTGTTCTATACAGTCCAGAGAATCATCTCTGAGAGTCATGTGGGTGTTTGTTTGTTTGTTTGTTTGAGTGAGTGAGTTTATTAAGTATATTGTAAGCCAAATAAAGAGGAGAGAGAGAGGGGTGGGGCACAAAACATCAAATCAAATTAAGTACTCAAAGCATATAGCATAAGTTGACTGAGGAAGTCCCATTGAAGCAACCAACTGAAATTCTCAAGAGTCCTGGGTAAAGCAGAGTGTCCCTTCAGGTAAGGCTTCCAAGTTAAAACAAACAAACAGCAACAGATAGAAATGACATCAGCAAATTGAGTACTTACAACATCTAACAGAAACTACCTTGGGAAGCTGAGGCAACAGCTGGAGCTCTTTCCCATGGATGAACTTCCTCACCTCTTTCCAATTGCTGGCATCTTTATATCACAGGATGACTATAATAACAATTATGAGAAATAGTTTGCCTTCTGGCTCTCCTCAAGGACATGTTCTTTGCTCTTAGACTGATTTGCTGTTCTTCTTCTCTGTCTCAAAATTGGTGTTGGGGGTCCATCCTAGGACCAGACAAAGGATCTTCAAGGATATTTGAGACAATATACTTGGGTCTGAATATGGGTGTCAACCACATTCCCATAGACATCTTTTCAGTAAGTTCAAATAACACACGGTAGTTTAACCTTACAATGTCCCTACACCTTCTCAGCAATTTTCTGCCCTGGCATAGCGAAACCCAGGAATGTTCCCAGATAACTACACACTGTTCCTTATAGTCATTTTCCTAAGAAATGTAACCTGCAGCAGGAGCTACCTAACAGTGGGTGGTTTTGACATCTTTTCCCCATGCCTTGTTCTATACAAGCCTCTGACTTTCTGACATCACCGTATTCAGACATTAGTGTCCATGTCTCCAAAACCCCAACAGTTACAAGCAAACTTCCCCCCAAATATTAACTAGCCAATATTGGTCTGGGTCTGTTGCATAGTGTCTTGAGGCAGACCCATAAGCTTCTACAGATGAAGAGAGCTGGTGTAGGGGGAGTGGAAGGTCTGGGGGCGGGGCATGACTATCAGAGGTTTAGACACCACCTCTATCACCAGATCTCAGCTGTCTACAAATATTCACTCTTAGACTGACCACTAAGAAAGAAAACTTAAATTAGAGAACATCTGTGTACTAGCAGTATCCAATCTCATAGAGTAGAAATGAGTAATGATGGAGAAGACAAAGAAGAGACAAAAATAGGAGTGCCAGGTTGACAAGATGTCTGTTAGTCAAAGACAAAATTTCATTTAGATGACAGCACAAGTCTAGGGGATCTACAAACATGACAACTATGGTCAACAGTAATGTATTTGGAAAAAGACTGAGAACATGGGTTTGCCTTGTTCCCACCACAAAACACAATCTCTGGGTGAAGTAACTCATATGCTAATTAGATCAATTAAGCTATTGAAAAAGTCCAGTGCATTTAAATTTTAAAACATCATGTTACACACTATATATAATTTTTAGTTGCTAATTTGAAAATTACCTTCTTGTGGGCTGCAGAGAGACCTCAGTTGGTCCAGACTGTTGGCCTGAGTTCAAAAGCCCCAAGGTTAGAATCCCAGTACTACAGTAAGACAGCATGACAGAAAATGCCTGTAACTCTGGACAGGGAGGTGGAAGTAGATCAGAAGATTAAGGCTATCCTTAGCTACATAGAATGTTCAAGGTTAGCCTGAGCTATAGAACTTTCCACACACACAAAATATAATCAGTACTTGTCATTCATCTATCTTCATCTCCATCTTTAAAAACTCAACTAAGGAAAACTTAGGGTATACTCTGCCTGTTCAAAATTCACTCACCTCCTCAGTCCTCTATGGCACTCTCAGAATCCTCATCCATACCCTATACATCCATTCTCAAAGTTCAGAATCCCAGAGTCCTAGACACATGCACTGTGAGTAAGATTACTGAGGGATGAGTGTCCTTGGTATAGTATACTGACTACTATTCCCAATAACAACATTTATGAAGTGCAGAAAAAAATTCTCAAATTCTTTACCCTTTCTCAATATATAACTGATCCAATAGATACAATCCGAAGACGAAATTGTACTGTACACAGCAGGCAGTAGCCCACAGCAGTTCTAAATCCATGATGGGTACCACTGTCAATCTCAAGACTGGAATGCAAGCTTGCTGAACTCTGCCAAACCCTCGGTGCTCCTTAATCTTGGTTCTTCAAGTTGATTGTCCTTTCCTTTTCCGAAAAAAAAAAAAAAAAAAAAAAAAAAAAAAAAAAAAAGTCACTGGTCTCTCCAATTGAGAAATTAATTTCATCTGTTAGAAGGGCAAACTTTCTTTTCATTTTAGACTATTTAAAGGGCTGAGAATATGTGTCAGTACTAGGTCACTTACCTACTGTAATCCTGGGCTCTGGGTTTGATCTCATGCACTATAATAGCTAGCTACAAAGGAGTAAAAGAAAACATGTACTGATATGTTGCACTTTCTCCCCTTTTTTCTCCAAGCTGATAGTATTCCAATTAGTAAAGCTCTCTGAAATTCTGTGTGTTTCTTATGATCATATTGTCATTCATACCGTAAGGGGAAGGTCACTAAACACCTATCTTCCCTCAGATTAGCACTTCTCCATCCTAGGTCATCTATGAGACCATTGTGAGACAATAAGAGCCTTCAAAGTTATTTTTTTTTTTTTGAGTAGAAAAGATCTAATAGGGACAGCCTTAAGATTTTTAGAAGTCTTTTGTTGGTATAAAGGATTTTCTGTTGTGTGGCCTTACAAAGAATTTAAAGACTCATTCTGCAAATAATATCTAGTCTGAGTCTGTATCTTAATTTTAGAATCCTTTGCCCTCTGGTGGAGAAGAGAAAGAGTTTTATTGTCAAATATAAAAGTCCTGACCCCTTGGCTAGATCTCTAAATTTTGAGTGGAAATTGAACATGTACACTTGTGACTCATTTCTCTTTAGGCTTATCTTATCATCCAAAAGTTGACAGTTTCAATACTCTACCTAGAAATCTTATTATTCAAACTGTGAGGTCACTATGTTCTCAAGACAAATGTGTTTTCAAACTTCACTGCATAGCAAGTGTCTTCATTCCTCCAGCATCAACAACTCTTCCTCATTGTCCTTTGAGTCATCACTAAATATGGCCTCGAGGGCTATCATGCTTCCTGGAATCATCTATTCAGAGATGAGATTATACCTCTTCATGCCTGGTCCCTTAACTTGTTCTGGATATTTATTGAAGATTGACGAATTATGCCTAAACAGTGGTCCACAATGACAATCATTTCTCTTGCTCACAAAGCTAGGAATGGTTGGACTCAGCTAGGTCGCAGCCACTCAGAATCCTTCGTGTGCTTGATACTAAACAGTGGCTGAGACTGAGCTCATCTTGGAGGTTTCTTTACCCACAGGTCTGAAACTGGTAATAATTAAGACTCAAACAAAAGCAGGAACACAACAAGTTGTCAAAGACAGGAGGTTGAATACCAACCCTTCTTCCTCTTTTTTTTTTATCTTTTCTCCTCTCCTTTCTGGTTTTGTTTATTGATGCCCAAACTCATCCTGAGGTTCAATTCTCACAAAAGTGGGATGAGGTCTGACACCCACAGTCATTGCATATGCAGCAAAGAATAAATGCTTAAGTGAGCAATGGGAAATGTATATGGAAAAGAGCCCAGGCAAGCAAATGTTTCTACTTAATTTCTCCCAGTGGTGTGACCTCACTTATGTGATTAGTGCTTAATTCTGCTAGAAACAACATTTTGAAATATGCACTAAATATTTCCAACAAAAGATACTCACCCAAACCCTGAAATCCAGCATTTCTACTGAGAGTCAGTCACATAAACACAGTAGATCACCTGTACAGCTGACATTAACTCTCCAGTCCCTCCAGAGGTCAGCTGGTATCACAGTTCAAAGTCTTTACTAAAAATCATATTGATACATTAACTATCTGACAAAGCTCAGGGCTTCCAGTAAATGAAGACATACTTAGCAGACAATGTGTTTCAAGAATTCAAAGGTCTCCTGCCCAGAGCTAAAGATAATACAAGTTTTTCTTTTGGAAGACATGGATTTTTAGCAGCTTAGACTCAATGTCTGCGCACATTATTTAAGAGTAGACACACTTCCAACACTGCAGCCAAAGACTCCCTTAATGACTCCCACAGGGGAAACCCTGCAGCCACACAGTACTGTTTGACCAAGGCTTGGAAGTTATTCAACAGAAAACTGGTCCTGCCTAGTCATTAATCAAATATAAATTCTGTTCATACGTATAGTTGGGAAACCATCTCACAGTGGGGGAGGGACACTTAAACCTTTATAAAAAGGTTTTAAGTGATCGTAGATGACGAGCAATATCTACAAAGTTCTTCCTGTCTCTGCTGACTGAGAATAAGAACCTTTTCTCATTTTGCTTCTGTCTAAGGAGAAGACAATTGCTTGTCAAATTAAATAGACACAGAAAAAAATTCTTTCAAGGCAACACCTCCAAGTTTTGGTTCAAACATGGAAATTTCCATTGGTCTGAGCAAAAGTTTTGAGTGACTTAGAACTACTATCTGCTATGGGTGAAACATTTGTTGACTGTGTTCTTTCCAAAATGGCCTGAGCAGTCCCTATCCATGGACTGCATGAAGGAATAGTAATGGTTTTTAAAGACTATACAATTCCACCTTCTTCCTTTTGCTTATTTCAAGCATCCTTAAATAACTCTGTATGAATATCTTTCCTAACCCTTCTTAAAGAGAAAAGTACATCCATGTAGCAAACATGATAGACATTTTTAAACAAAAATAGACTAATATATAGACTAATATTATTACATAGACTAATGGGGACAAGAAGCCTGAGACATGATAGACATTTTTAAACAAAAATAGACTAATATATAGACTAATATTATTACATAGACTAATGGGGACAAGAAGCCTGAGACTCTTACTTAGCAACTTTAAACATCGGTGGCATTGCTACTTCTTCCCAGGAGGAGGTAATTTTTTAATATATTTTACACAATATTTTACCATTAGTTTCTTACCTTAAATTTAAACTGTTAGATATTAGATCATTTTTGTTGGAATGACTTCCAAAACAGACAGAAAGATACTTGGCATCGATAAGAAATTATAATTAGCCAAGAACTAAGACTCTTGCTTGCACAATACCAAGGTAGACTCCAAACTCTCTTGGTTGTCAGATTTCTGAGGATTGTCTGTGACTCAAAGAATATAAAATTCTGAAAGATTTTAATCTGTGTTGCTCCAAGAAACACAGATTCTCCCTTCCCTTTCAAGACCATCTCCTGACAGACCTAAGTGGAAGAAAAGACAGTCTACAGTCTAGGGGTGCTTATCCAACACATAAAGCAGGATACAGCGAACAGAATGCCTATCCACCATTAGGATGTCATTACATGTGTCATTTTGTTCTGTCCATGTGTTCCTTTGTTTGCTCTTGTTTGAGAAAAGGTCTCATTGGCCTGGCACTCCCTAGGTAGGCTGGGCTTGCTGACCAGCTGTACCTGGGACCTGTCTGTCTCAACCTCACTAGAGCTAGAATTACAAGCAAGTTCCTCCTAGTCAGTTGTTCTTTGTTGTTGTTGTTATTGTTGCTGATGCTGATGCTGATGCTGATGCTGATGCTGATGCTGATGCTGATGCTGATGCTGATGCTGATGCTGATGCTGCTGTTGTTGTTTAATGTGTTGTTTCTAAGGACAGCTACCTAATAAGAAAGTCCAAATTGCCATTGCCCGAAATCCTATTGTGTACTATAGCACCATAGAGAAGAAGGTCATACTTGGCTGTCCCAGATTACAAAGTCCTTCTAGAAGGTTACATCACAAGCTTGTGTTTCCAAGTGAATGTGTGCATGGCATGTAAACTGAGACTATAGTGTCAAGGGAGATTCTTGTATAGGGTTATTTTTCTAGGCCCCCAAGAAGAGCAGCATTTTCAGCAGGCTTAGAAATACTAGAGCTGGTTCCAACACAAAACGATTCTGAAGTTTAATTTAAATTTCACCCTCCTGGCTATTTGTGTTTGGGTTTCACTTCACTTGAAAAATAAAGTAGCTTGACCGGTTGTGGACGTGTGGTTAGGGCTTTTAATTTCCCAACCTTCACGCACTACTGCCTGCACGGCAGGAGAGCATCCCCTTGACACAGAAGCCAAGTGGCTCAATTGTTCATTGACATCTTTGGCCTAACATCAACACAGTATTTTGTGTACACATCCCACTGCCACAATCATTCAAACCAAATGCTGATGACATCTGGGCCTCTCAAAGCTATAGCAACTACTCTTACATTCTATAAACTTCTCCCTTGACAATGTACCAGATAGAAAGAGAGTCTTCAGATATGGGGCACCGCCTTAAACATAGTGGAAGAGGTGCTAAAAAATTCTAAACCCTTCCATGCTTTCGAATATATTCTTTCTTTTGCTGATGTTAGGGATCAGCAATCCAGAAAAAGAATATTCTTTATATAATAAGAAGGTTGTTTTAAATATCCTGCGATCTCATCTCCTCTTCAGTGAACTGGGGTTTGTTTTATCAAGAGGACTCTCTTTGGAAATTGTGCTTTGCATTCAGAAGGCAAAGATGTGATCCGTTTACCTGTGTGGGACTCAGCCTGAGGGCTCGCCATCACCCCGTCACTGACAGTGTTTCATTCATACTCTGTCTTGTCTCCAGGCCATGATGTTTTGTTTTGCTTTATTTTCTGATTAGCAGACTACAGAGTCAAAAGGATGGATAAAAGAGGAAAGAACTATTCCCCAAATGCACTATCTTCCAATGCGGCCATTCTAGCTGCTCTTCTTATAATTGGACCAAAGGTATATGGCATGTAAAAGCACAATAAATTCATGCCATATTTCTGGGGCTTTATGTGTATTTAATTTCAATATATAATTTTAGAGAACTTTTTATGTGTGAAAACATCCATGGAGCACTATGGGAAGGTGTTAGGGAACCAACGATGATCAAAAAATTTATATTCCATTGAGGGAAAACAAAGAGGAAGAAATACACATGTAAAGGAAGTATAAGAAAATAAAAAGATAAGGATAACGGGGGGGGGGCAGGTTTCAAGATCAGGATTGATGCTTCAGAGTCTAACCAAAGACTGCAAGGCAGAAGGTTAAAATCTTTAGCCTCTCAATTACCATTCATTGCCCATCCCTGTGTCTGACCTAACATTCTTTATAACTACCAATAAAATCTTCTGGAATATATTAACTTAATAGATCACTAGCCGCCACGCGATGTTAACATCCAATCTTAGCGATTTCTCTTACAGTCATTCATAGACGTTAGGATAGATTAGATAAGGTTAGGGGTAAGATACTATTTTTATAAAACAGGACTCCAAATTGAGTAACATTGTGCCACATTACCTCATCCTTTCCTCAAGATACCATCCCAGAATAAGCTATAAAATGTGACCTTAGCATTCCGGTAAGGGACCAGAAGACATAGTTCACTTGTTCATATGTTTTTGACATGCTAAAAAATGGTTGATACACTCTACTTGTTAGCATTTACAAATGATTAGAAATATCAAAAATATTTCATGACATGTGCAAAATATATAAAGATGAGAAGTCCTGTGTCCATAAAGTTTAATTACAGTATGGATAGATTTCATTTCTTCACATATTATTCATAACTGTGTGATACAACAGCAGAGCAGACATACATTGCAACAAAGGTTGTGTAACCTGCAAAGCCTGAAAGACCATCCCTCTCTCTAAAGACTGAACCTTGCCCTAAGTAGCATAACTCTGAAAAGAGGGGGGGGGGGAGTAAAAATAATTTTTAAGAAATCCTAGAAAAGTAATTCTTGCAACTTCCTCACACTAGAATTTTTGACTGGCTTAATCCTGCACAAGTCTTTTGCATGTTTGTACAACCAATGTGAGGTCCTATGTGCACCTGTCGTGAAAACAGTTTCACTGTACTTTTGCAATATTTTTGCTCCCTCTTCCTCAATGATCCCTGAGCCTTTGGAGGAGAGATGCTATAGATGTCCCATTTAAGACTGAGCACTCTGAAGTCTCTTATTCTCTGAAGCTGACCAGTTACAAGTATGTGCACTAATCACCACCTTCGGTAAGAAAGAAGCTTCTCTGTTGAGGGTTGAGAGATGACCCAATCCATAAGTAGAGTGATAAGTCTTTACAACGTGGTTTAATACTATGTTGGTTTAGCAGAATAGTAGTAGAATGTTCTCACTGAGGGCCACAGGTTGTTGGCCCTAACAATGATGATAGGCATGAGTTATCTCTTGCAGAGCAGGCCCTAAATCCAATCAGAGAGTGGTTGGTTATTCCTGTAATATATATGCCATTATTGCACTGGTGAGCATATCTTGCAAGGACAGTTATTACTGTTCTTTGAAGGGTTCATATCTGGTAAGTTTGTCCCCAAATAACACATTCCAATGTAGAAATAATTTGTGAAGTTTTTATAGTTACAGATCAAAAGAAAGTATAAACCAAGGCACATGTCATGAGTGACGAGAATAACACACAGGTGTACTACAGAACAAAAGGAAATCACTTGCTCTGTCTCATATCTTATCTGGTGGCATTCTTAGCTTTGGGATTTGTTGAGCAAATGGTCTATTAAAACACTCCAAAATTTTACACAATAGTCACAATGATGTTAGGCCAGACACAGAAGTCAGCAATGAATGGTTGAGAGGACTAAAGATAGACCAAAATAATTTGGCTCTATTTCTGCAACATTCCAATTCTCTGCGATCACAAACTTCTAATCTGTCAATCGGCCATGTAGCATTTTTCCCATGTGTATAGCTGTTGTCCTGGGAACCCCAGTTCGGAAAAGTCAGCTATGTTTGTCTCCAAACACTGCCAGGAGGCTTTATCCTGCTTTATCCTTCAAGCAGGGCTCCGTATAAAGGATAAAAATAACAATTACCACCTCTCTTCCCTACTTTGTTCCTGATGCAAACCATAGTACAAGGCAGGTCCATAAAAAAATAGAAATTATGTTTCTTGCTGTCACCTCCTCCTCTCCTATGTGCTGCTCTTATGGAGACATCACTAGTCTCCAGCAACAGGGCCAGAAGCTGATCAACATCAGTGTAACCAATGTGTCCTGCCCAGCTGATAGAAGCTGATCAACGGTCAAGACCATCCAGTCACAGTAGCCACAGCCTGCACTATACATGGCAAAGGAGATCTTACTTACACAAATAAGGGGCATATGTTGGGTTGGGAAGATTATTCCAGACTAGCTGGGTGACTCGTAAATAAAATCACTCTTGTTCCAGTCAAAGAAATCCAAAGGGAGAAATGACAATCACAGATGACAATATGACCACAACGGTTTTGATGCAAAAGGAGTCCAGAGCCAAGGAAGGATCAGATACAGTTGTCAACGCTGGAAGAGCAGGAAAAGGGAACTCCCTCAACAGTGCCAGGGTGAGCATCGTCCCGCCGACAACTGGCTTCCAGCTCAGGGAAACTGACTTGAGATTTATGATTTCCATAGCTGTATGAGTAATTGTGAGCTGTGTCTCTTTTTCTTATGAACTGAGCTTTATTCCTAATTCAAAAGAAAACAGTGACAAGACTTTGACTTCAACTCAAACTCCAGCCTGCTTCCTTTGCAGAGGCCATTGATTTAAGTTTTCCATGCACAATCAAGCATTTTGTGTCCTAGCTTATTGTCATATTCTTTTTAAATAAATTTTACTTCTTCATTTTATATCCCACTCACTGTGCCCCACACAATCACCCCCTGGGACAATCTTTCCTCCATTCCCCTTCCCTTCTCTTCTAAG
Organism: Arvicanthis niloticus; assembly: GCF_011762505.2. Lineage (NCBI taxonomy): Eukaryota > Metazoa > Chordata > Mammalia > Rodentia > Muridae > Arvicanthis > Arvicanthis niloticus. Next base: position 69,469,056 of record NC_047669.1, on the reverse strand, counting down.
TGGGTGTGACTCCCCTGGGGTTTGCATCAAGTCTCCTCAAAGCTAGGCACTTCCTCTCCCACTGAGGCCAGACAAGGCACCTCAGCTAGTAGAACATATCCCATGTCCAGGCAGCAGCTTTTGGGATAGTCCCCGTTCCAGTTCTTCGGAACCCACATGAAAACCAAGCTCCACATCTGCTACATATGTGCAGGCAGGCCTAGGTCCAGCTGTGCTTGCTCTTTGGTTGGTGGTTCAGACCCTGAGAGCCCCAAGGGTCCAGGTTAGCTGACTCTGTTGGTCTTCCTGTGGAGTTCCTGTCCCCTCCAGGGCTACAATCCTTCCTCCTATTATTCCGTAAGAGTCCCCAAGCTCCATCTGTTGTTTTGGTTGTGGGTGTCTGCATCTGTCTGAATCAGTTGCTAGGTAGAGCCCTTCAGAGGACAGTCATGCTAGACCCCTGTCTGCAAGCGTAACAGAGTATCATTAATAGTGTCAGGAGTTAGTGCTTGTCCGTAGGATGGATCTCAAGTTGGGTTGGTTATTGGTTGACCATTCCCTCAGTTTCTATTCCATCTCCCATTCCTGCATTTCTTGTAGACAGGATAAATATGAGCTGAGTTTAACCCCCAACTATGTGACAATTTGGTATAGTGTCCACACAAAACAAATACATTTTCTCTCTAGTAGGACCTGCCAAGGTAGAGATTTATGAGTGATTTGATAAAAAAAAAAAAAAAAAAAAAAAAAAAAAAAAAACCCACAAAACGGGGTGGGGGGGGCAGGAAAACAAGGGAAACCAAATGAGGGCTTACTACTATTTAAATAGACGCCCAAGCTCAGTGACTGGAGTAAATAACAGTGCGTGTACTTTTTAAAAATCACGATCATACAAAAAACTCTAGTGAATAAAATAACAAAAATTTAAATAAAGAAAAGTCATCGTTACTGGCTTTTTTCTGCCTCAGGCTTCCAACACAGCTCAGTGGGGTACTTTTCATGATCCCAACTTTACTTAAAACTTGGGCAATTGGCTCACCCTGCTGTTTTTTTTGTACTGATTTTTTTTCCTGTTAAAAACTTTCATTAAAATAATACTTACCTTGAAGACTGAGTTTTGGGCACCCCTTTCATGTGGAGCCTAAAGCAAGTACGTCATCCCCCCTGGTGATGGCTCCCATCATATCATTTCAGCACACTCTCCTCTGCTCCTCCTGCCTTCTTCCCTCAAGAGCGGGTCTCTAAGAAGAGCAACCTTCCAGACAGCTCGCCGAGACAAACAATGAATACTGTACTGCTTTATTTCTCCCCATTTCCAGCCACAGTGCCTTGAGATTTAACACACGCACAGACCTTGGCACCGTCGTAGTTTGTTGGTACTGTTCTTTGCCTACATTTTACACATCATGAAAATGGAGTTAAGGAACTAACAAAGGAGAGGTAAGGACACTCAGTTCCCAAACGAGAACTTGGAGCTGATTTCCATTGAGTCTACAAACCTTTCCCACAGGACAGTTTGCCCCTTCCTAGAAGAATGCTTCTTTATGCTTCCTCAGCCAGCCCCTTGCCCAAGGACCTGACTCTGATTTTCGTGGAGTTCTACTGGGGACCTTTATTGTACAACAAAGCTTTACATTTTCCCAAAGATAAAGCTGCTTGCGTTCAGCCAGTAACTCTTCTCACTAGTTCAGCTCGTCGCCCCAGCCCCTGCCTTACCAGACTAAGAACCTCAAGAATCTAAAACACTTGTACCCGATGAGTTGCACTTCTGTACGTATGCTCCCATCCTTCGCCTTTTCAGGTGCAGCCGGTCAGTATTTGTTCAATGTATTGCTTTATTTCTTCCCATTTCCAGCAAAGGTGCCTTCCGCATAAGCACAGACACTTTGGCACCGTCCTAATGAAAACTAACTAGAAACTCCCAACATTCCCTGCGGCTGTTCCACATTCTGCAAAGGCGCAGCCTTGGTGTCAGAAGCCTAGCTCACCTTGAATACAAATAACTTCTAGCGTGGCACTCCGGAGACTCTCACAGACTTCCCCAGTCCCACTTGGCACTCGTGACTCCTTTCCCATGGCCACAGTCAGCTCTAGCTACGCTTCACAAGATTTCCTTCCAGGCCTAGAGCAACAGTGCCACATTCTGAGCACTGGCTCTTTCTAAGATAGGAAGACCTGCCTTCTGTGGAGACATAAGGATGACGGTCAGACCTGAAGCCTGAAGCAACAGGAACTGTCCTATAGCACTGTCCATTGCAACTGTCCAAAGCCCCGCAGACGACGATTTCTATATAACCCCCCCCCTTCATAATACCTTAAAGAAAATAAGAGTTGATTAAAAAAAAAGATCACATGGGAATTTTTATGTGTGTTCTCCTACCGCCCACAGAAGATATGCTGACTCTCAGCTACCATTTTTCAAGCCTTACTCAAGTGGAATGGCAAGAATGTAATTTCTGAATGTCCTTTCTCCTCAAAGGCCCATCCATACCTACAGATGTTTCATTGCTGTGTGCATGGCTTCCTTCTGCTGATGTATTGGAAAGAGAAGACAGAAGAGGTCTCAGTCTCTCGTGGCCAATCAGCTCAACAACTTTACATTGTGGGGAAGCAGCGCATGTTCAGACTGTGAGTGTACACATTTATGTAAGAACATGCGTATGTGTATATGGAGACCAGAGTTCAACCTCAGCTCTCTAACTGAGACACGGGGCTCACCATTGAGGCTACACTAGATGGCCGGTGTGCCCTGGGATTGACCTGTCTCTATCTCAGTACAAAGTACAGTACAAAGACAGTACAGTACAAAGACTCCAATCACTTGCCACCACATCTGGCATTTTATGTAAGATCTTGGGATTAAAATAAGGTCCCCGCATTTGCATGACAAATGTTTGCCCACTGAACCATCTCCCCAGCCCCTCAAGGGCTTTCTTGATGGCATCTGTACAGGTCACACAGGTCCTGTTTCAGCATCAGCAGCTCAAACTATCTATACTTTGCCATGGCTGGCTGGGATAGAGGAACTCTGTGATGGTCACGGTGGCCCATTTGTCTTTTTGCAAACTTCATCACCCTTTCTCTAGGAGCACCTGGGCCCAGTGGGCGTCTTTCTCTCTCTGATTCCACAAATGTAAATGAGATTCTGCATAGTTTTCACAACTCTTTCCCAAAAGCATTGTTCTAGGCACTATTACCATCACTCAATGTCTGGCTTCTCACCTTTCCCCAAATGGGAGAGGGAACACCTATATTTATTTTTCCTGTTAGCAGCAGCAGACAAGGGTTTCATCCAGCTCTCAACTCCAAGGCACCCCAGTCTTTCATGATATATGTAGCAGACTGGAAAGACGCCTGTAATTCTCCTTCCCCTCCCAGGAGCGTCCTCCTTGTGAGCTATCTTATTGGATCCTCCTATCAGAATAGAAGCTGTTAAGCCAGGCAGTGATGGTGCATGCCTTTAATCCCAGCACTTGGGAGGCAGAGGCAGGTGGATTTCTGAGTTCGAGGCCAGCCTGGTCTACAGAGTGAGTTCCAGGACAGCCAAGACTATACAGAGAAACTCTGTCTCGAAAAAAAAAAAAAAAGAACAACAACAACAACAACAAAAAAGAATAGAAGCTGTCTTTCCACTCCAGGATGCTATTGCATCTTTCTTTGAAAAGGATATTGTAGCAGCTCTGGAACAGGCCTGAGGAGAGACTGGTGATTGACAGGTGGTGGGAGGCCCAGTGCCAAGGTGTGACGAAATCAAGGCCAGAATGCACAGTGATGGAGACTGAAGGACATCCTCTGCTTCCCTATCTATCAGCCAGTGGACAGACGCCATGCAGCTCTCTCTAAGTTTACTTCCAACCCAGATAGCCGCTGCCATTTAAGCTGATTCTGCTCGGCAGAGTTCAGGCAGCGGTAAACGATATTTGTGTTAGCCTGGAAATCCTGGAGAAGTTTGTCATTCGGCAAAGGCTACCTCAAAGTGTTTTCTCATAACATTTTCTTCGCCTCAGTTCCTCTGCATTTCCCTAAGGTTTAGACTTTTGAAACACTTACTCGTTCTTCCCTCCCCTTAGGCAATATGCCAGGATCCAAGGATATGACTGAATTACAGGCAGTAGTGGGAAAAATGAAATGAGAAGACAAAAAAAGTTTGACGAAACCGATATTATGTCCCCAAATATCTCCCTAAATACACTCATCTGCCAGGGATGTGGGCCCACACAAAGCTTGTCAATTTCAAGTCATCACAGTTTACTCTGGACCCAAAATCATCTACACGTTTTAATTCCCGTCTCTCACATGTAAATATTCATGCAACCTGGCCACAGTCCAGCCCCAAACCTCAGTTAAATTTGGAAAGTTGCTCCTTCCCAAGTATTTCCAAGGAATGTTGATTCTGCCTGAGATCACCTAACATGTGCTTCTAGGTTGACAGTACCAGACAGTAAGATCAATCTCCCAAGGTGACCCATCCCATACCATACCCTACACACACACACACACACACACACACACACACACTACCCTACTTACATATATATATATATATATATATATATATATATGCATTAATGCATATACTTATGTATGTGCGTATATATATTATATGTATAATATATATATATTTATATACACTCAATACATTTATGTATATAGACATATACCTATGACATATGCATATGCGCATTTGAACAAATATACATAGTTACATAAACAGATACTAAACACTTACACACACATACACACAAACCTCATATGCAAACCAGAATGTGCATTTCCAAATCAATACCTGTTCATTCTGGTTGTAGGTTAAAACAGGGTGAGGCTTTAAAACAGTGTTGAGCTGGAAACCATTTACTTAGAGAAACTTACTTGTCTAGTAAGTTTCTTTAGGCTTAGATATATTCCTCTTCATGTTCTTGAAGGACACAAAAAGGTTCAGAAAAGCAGCCTCAGAAACTCCCAGACTCCTTACAGTGAATGCTTGATCTCAGGCACGCCAGTCAACCACTTAGGAGTATGCTTCCTTTACTGAAATTTTACTGCTTCATTCTGAACCCCACCTGCCTACCCTCACATCCACTGCCACCACTGCAACACCCTGTAGGAAGTAAACAAATAAGTTTACCAAGGGAAGACAACTATTAAAAACCTCCTTCACACACAGACCATAAGAAATATCCACTCGTAGGAGGGAACAGCAGCATCTGAATTCCTCAAGTCCAAGTGAGAGGATTGTCTCCACGATTCGCAGGTAACAAATAGTTCTTTGTTTGAAGAGACATGCCATCCATTCTCAGGTTTCCTCTAAAAAGGCATTCACCTCCATGAGTTGTGGATTTTTACCCCCATGAACAAAAATTAGTAGCAATGTCCACCCTAAAAGGCTGGTTCTGTGTCTAAAGAATCAGGAAGACTCCTTTCCTCTTTGGCTGCCCCATTATGGTGTGTACAGTTCCAGAATCAACTATAAAATAAAATTGTTTCTGCCTAGATTACTGAGGGATCATTTTTGTCTTTGAGCTACATATTAATCATATTATTCTCTTGTTCAATAAGTACTTGAATGTAAAATATTGTCAACATGGGCCTGCTCCTAAAGGGGACAACTCTACCCTAAAGTAGCTCCATGAAGCTAAAAAATATTGGCTGCAAAGTCACATGAAGGTGCTGTGGGACAAACATAGGACACAAACGTTACAGCAGTGTAGCCACTTAACCACTTAATAAGATTGCCTTTTCCCTTTGAAAATGACAGAAAGAGTAAAGCCAATCTCTGAACATTTTTTCATCTTCTGGCCTCTTCAGAAAATAATACCTCACACTTTTTCCCTATCCCCAATCCTCAGTAAGTGCTGGTGTGCCATGGCCCCTGCTATGACAAATTGCTACTTGAAAAAAAGTTATTTTCAATTTTAGACAGTCCTCACAAAGAAAGAGGGCACACGTCCATGCTAGACGCCTCGCCTTCTGGAACACTGTGCCCATTTAGGAGAAAAGGAACCAGCTGGTGTCCTGAAGAAAATACTCTTTGGTGGTGCTGGCTGTCAGATTGCAAAGTAAAAATAAAGATTTATATAAATAGACATACTAAATGACTAACAAATAAAGCCTAAATGCGAAATATGTCAAGGACTTGGGAAATGCCCAAACCTCTCCTTTTTAGCATGCTGGAAAGGCTATTATGAACATCAAGTCTAATTCTACTGCTACCATTTGCTTAATAAAATGGTTGCATTGTTTAACTTACCCACTATTTTCTACTTTGAAGGCATTAAGTCAAGGGAATGTCTACTTTACCCCTTACATAAAGACCTATTTATCTGCGACTCTGAATGTGATTTATGCATATAGCGTTTCTATGTTACTAAATATGACTCCAGGTTAAACAAATATAATGAAAAGAGAAAGGTGAATTGGTATTCGACGGGAAGGAGGTACCAGAGGCTATCAAGCTGAGCCCTCTGAAGAAACATGGATTTGATGCAGCAGAGATGAACAGGAGGGTTCTTACTACAAGTGACAAGTCAAATAAAACATACTCCTGTCCTGTGCCAACAGAAATTTCTCAGACAAACCAAAGTGGGAAAAAAGAAAAAGTTTAAACTGAGAGCCATGTTTATTTGTGAACAGTTAAGATCCAAAGAGCACTTACACTCATGTTGAAAATTTTGATACTATGATGAAATACAAGAAGAATGAATTGCATGAAGAACACGGGGTTTTGTTTAATTGCTATCCTGGAAACGTTGAGTATTTCAAGCCACACAGTTAGTCCTGTTTTTGTATTTGATGGTACAAAAGTAAACCAAATAGTTCCGTGGCTTAACATGCAGCTAATTTCTTACTATTTTTTCTCAAAGCGAAATTTGTCTAAAGCCACCTTGCTATATAGATTGGCCTAAAGGCTTTTATGTAGTTGGCGGACTATAGTCTAACTTGTGTGTATATAGAGACTGTACTCTACTCTTGAAAAAAAATAGCCAAGCCCCATCTAATTGCTAGCACCAGCTGTTTATATTCATTCACATAAGACAGACACAACTTTAAGCAACTGGATTGGCTTTCCCCTATTTCCTGTTTTTGCATATCTCTTCCTTTCCTTCCTCTAAGTACAAATATAACTGGCCCATGTTGGTCAATGGCGCTTTCTGAATCATTTTAGGTATAGACTCCAGCTGGATTCTAGAACTACAATTAAACCCATAGAGTTTTTTTCATAGTATGTTTGTTTTAGTTTTGTCTTTTAGCAAAAGCCTTCTTGGAAGAGTTCCCATTATAGTCTATAAAATTTCCTGTTACATAGTGAGCCAGAATGTCTCCATCCCTTGAGACAGCATCTCTCTCCTCTCTAGAGCAAGAGATAGAATTGGCACCTTGAGGGGAACCTGTTATGGCATGGTTATGTCAGGTGAGCTGTCCAGTCCAGCTGGACAATCAAGTGGGACCCTTAGACCCTGTGGAGAGGACTGAGATGAGGGAGAAAATAAGGAGGCACAGCAAGTCAAGAAGTCTGATCAAGCTGGCAAATTTGTTATTGTTCACACAGGTTATATACTCTAAAAACAGGATATAGGGAGGGGTAGGAAAGGAAAGAGGGCTTTGCGGGTGGAGGAAGCTAGCTGCAGCTGTGGGGTCTAAGTTATTCTCACAAAGCCTTTCCATTTCCAGAGGTTCTAAAGACATCTATCCAGCAGGATGTTGGCTAAATCTAGAAATCAGGAGGAAGGGTTACTAAGGTGGGTTGCTATGAGGCCTTGTTTGAAGTTCTGAGAACTGACAAGTGAATCGTGGAAGGTAAGCAGAAAGAAGAATAGTAGACAGGAGAGCCTAGGGTGAGTGTTTGCCAAGAGTAAGGCCTTGCCATGGCTTCCCACAGTGAGTCACACACAAAATGGTTAGAATTGGGTTATTACTATTGTATCTTCTCTCTAGTTACTAAATTCACCTGTAGTCAGTAGTACAACAAGAACCAGAGTACAGTGCCAGGCCAGTTGTTCAGCCTGAAAACACAGACGTGCTCCCTTCTCATGACATCTTGGTATAGACATTTTTATTCCTCCTCCCATTTACCTGTACTATCTGTTCCTTGACAGTTGAAGTAATTTCTGACCATGATGGCAGAGACCTACTGTGGAACTCCAAACTCACTGTCCATTGGCCTTTTTTTTATCACAACATAAATAATTTTAAGCTACATATCTGTCCCTATAATTGTTTGAGCCTGGGAATACAAAGTTAAGGAATAGAATCTTGCCCTGCATTAGCTCAATATCAAGTGAAGGAGACATCCTGTATCATAAGGTACCACAGCAACAACCTACATACTGGAGATGAGGTTTCTAGGCATCACTTTCAAAGCCTGCAAAAGATACCAGAGGTGACTGCAAAGACAGAGAGAGACTACATGGATCCAAACCTCCCTGGTTCTAGTTACCCTTCTGCTCTACCCTCTATTCTCCCTTTTTAATCAGGTTCAGCCTCCTACCTTCTAGAGTAAAACTGAGACATGTGATGCTCCAGAGTTACTCAGGAAAGCCCTGCCTGCTGCCTATTGGCCTCTACATGGTTCCCAGGCATCCTTTATTCCAAAGAGCTTTTCCTTTGATCTATAAAGATCTCTTCACTTTCTACGACTTAAAAAGTAATTTTTAAACACAGCTAACTACCTTAGGAGTAAAGCAGAGACTGTATCTGTGGGAAGCCCATCTGGCTTAGACAACACTAGCCATGGGTACATGCCACCATCTGACCTCCTTTCCTTCTCTATGAACAAGGGTCATTGACATGCGACCAAGCCAATTTCTCAAGTCCCCAGGGAAAAACATTTTTCTGAACCCCACCAACAACCTCTCTTAGGACCCACTGACCTTTTGTTCATGTCTCCTATAAAGTGACAGCAGGGTGAAATAAGAGTGCTGTGCTGGTATTTTCTTTTTCTTTTTTTCAAATGAATGAGCCAATGACTTCTTTGTCTCCTTCCTGTTTGAAAAAGGGAGTAGGGAATAAAACCAGAAACTTAAGTGTCACAGCTCACAGCAGGAATAGAGGAACGGATCCTTCAGAAGAGAGGATGCTAAAAACATAAAATGGGGCAGAACACAATAGCCCAAGTCAGGACTGAGTGCCCACAGTGGGTGCTTACGCCTACTGCAAAAGGTTTTACCATGGACACTGTCTCCTCCCCATGGCCTTGAGAAGCATCCCACAGTGACAAAGCTTGCTCATGAGCCATAAACTCCTAATACTTCCTCTTACTGGCTATCAGTCCAAGGTGCACAGTAACCTGAAGTATTTTCTTCTCATGTCCCACACCAACTCATTAGCACATTGGCTTGCAGGAATCTATGCCTCTGTTAGACCATGCACTGTTATTTTTTTTCTAAAACCTGTTTTCTGTTTTCCTTTGACATTGCTGTTTCCTCCCCTACTCATGCCCTCAAATTCTCCTACACGTTAATGTCTTCCAGAGCTCCTGACATTTAGACCGTGATCATATCTCACAGCAGTTCCTAGAGGTTGTTTCCTAAATGAGGCAATCTGTAGCTTCAGGCTTCAAGTGAGCAGTATTTATACAGTTTCCGCCACACTTTATGGAGACGACTCTTCGTGTTTTCCTAGAAGTTTAAGAGTAGACCCTCCTAGGTCTCTGCAGTATGGGAGATTTACTAATGTCAGTAGCAAAATGATAATAGCTCTTTGTTCCCATCAGCTTAATGGCAACATCAATAGACACTATAAATCTCTCTGGGCTATTTTTGTAATTTCTTATGTAACTGAGATGATGTCTGCTCTTGACTTTTCTTTCAGTCTTGTATGCATGTTATTAACTACAAGTGTAAATAAACGTATCTTGAAAATGGATTTGATGCCCTGGCTTCTAGACCTGCTGAAAAAGTAGAGGTCATAGATCTAGTCTGTTTCAAATCTCGTTAACATATACTTTATTACCTAGTAACCATTCTGAGGCTCCATATTGCCTAAATGATCCTATCCTAGGATGACAGTGCCCATCACCCCACAGTTGTTCTGCTTTTGCTCAATTTTACATCAAAAGGCCTTGTTCTAATTTGACATGGAGCATGATCAAAAGCAAGTTGGGAAAAGAAAGGTTTCATTTGGCTTATACGTCCAAGTCTCAGTCTGTCACTGAGGGAAGTCAGGAAGGAACTATTGTAGGAACCAGAGCAGAACCCATGGGTGAACACTGCCTACTGGCTTGCTTCACTGGTTGGTTCGTGCATATATAGCTTTCAGACCACCTGCCTAGGGTTAGTGCTGCCCACAGTGGGCGAGGCCCTCCTGTAAGAATTGGCAAGCAAGGCAATGACCATGGAGATGGCCAGAGTTCAATCTGATCCAGGAAGTTCTTTGACTAAGGTTTCCTCTTTCCAAGTAGCTCTTGGTTACGTCAGTTAACAATAAGAATCAAGCAGGATAGGCCTTGAGATTCTTAGTTAACCTACTTTAGTCTCTTTTAAGGTGGGCAATTGGTTCTGTCACAGTTTTGGAAAAAGAATCGGATACATATGCTATCCATCTCTTGCATATTCCTATATTCTTTATTTTCCAAATGTGTTTGCCATTACAGTGGAATTAATGGTATGATTGTTAGCATAGTTGTCAACATGCCACAACCTAGGATCTCCTCAGAAGAGTGTTGATGGAGTGACTAGATCAGGTAGATCCAAGGGCATGCCTGTGAAGGATTTTTTTAAGTGTTAAACACAGCATTTACAGCTCCTTTTTTTTCTTTTTTAAAGACATTTATTTTTATTTATATGATAACACTGCAGCTATCTTCAGACACACATCAGCAGAGTGCATTGGATCCCATTACAGATGGTTGTGAGCCACCATGTGGTTGCTGGGAATTGAACTCTGGACCTCTAGAAGGGCAGTTAGTGCTCTTAACCACTGAGCCATCTCTCCAGCCTGAGAGATTTTAATTAAGGTAAAGAGATCCGCCCTGAATGTGGGTGGCACCTTACCTGAGTCTGAGCCCCAGACTATTTAAGAATAGAGAAAGCTGACTGAGCACTAAGCTAAGTGTGCATACATGTATTCTCATGTATTGTCTGTGTTCTTGACTGTCAAGTAATATTACTAGCTTCTACAGGTTTGTGACTTCTTGGCTTGTCTGCAACTGCGAGCTACAACAAACTCTCCTCAAAATTGCTTTGTCTAGATATTTTATCTCAGCAACAGGAACAAAACAACAACTTGTATCCTATAAAATGATGCACCCCAAGTTGTAACCTTTAGAACTGCATAATGTGACCATGGTGGTTTGACCCATGGGAAGTGGCAATATTAGAAGGTGTTACCTTGGCAGAACTGTGTCACTCTGTAGTTGAGATTTGGGGGCTCCTTGTGGTCAACCTCTGCCAAGTGTGGAAAAGTGTCTCTCCTCCTGGCTATCTTCATATCAAGCTGTAGAACTCTCATCTCCTCCAGCACCATGTCTGCCTGCACAAGGCCTTGCTTCCTTGGTTTAGACCATGATGATAATGGTCTAAACCTCTGAAACAGTAAACTAGCCCTAATTAAATGCTGTCTTTTATAAAATGTCATGGTGTCTCTTCACAGCAATAAAACCCTAAGAGTTGCCACAGTCATGGTGTCTCTTCATAGCATGAAGCCCTAACTAAAACAGTGACCTTATTTGGAAATAACTCTTTTGTATCTTTCTGAAAATCTAATTGGGTTTACGATCTTAGAAGGAAAACACTTTGGGTTCAGAGTGGATTATAAATTCAATGAATGTTGTTATTTTAGGAGAAGGAGAGGGAATAACTTTGGATAAGAAAGGGAGAAGGCATTATGAAGGTGATGATAAGCATTAGATCTTGCCATAAGTAAGAAACACCAAATGCCATCAGAAGCTGGAAGACAAGAAGGACTCTTCCCTCTCATCATTGGAGGGTTGTGTTATTGAAGAGACCTTGGTTTAGGACTTCTGGTCTCCAGAACCATGATGAAACACATTTCTGTTTTCTTAAACCATCAAACTTGTGGTAACTTTTGGCAGTTCTAGGAAACTAAAGAAGCCTCATCCAAATCCAGAATCCACAACCCTTTTCTCCATTGATCCTACCAAAAATTATTCAGACAAATAGAAATTAAGAGAACAAGAATTCCCTAACTCCTTAATGGAATGAATCCTAACAATGTGAGTCGGGAAAGAGCTAATGTTTACTGAGAACCAGTTTATTGGCATTTATTGAGCTAAAACACTCTATTTCCTAAGTTTCTTTCTGCTAAACTTATAGACAATAATTAGAGCTAACATAATTTTATTTAAAATTAAGTGACATTTTTTCTGTCCCACATACAGCCCACCTCACTCTCCCTGCCTATCAACTTAGAAGAATCCTCCACAGTGAAGAGCAGTAAGATTCGTGTTTCTGGTTTATGTCTAAATGACCAACATGAAGAATATTAGGTATTCCCATACCACCTTGCTTGGCATTCCATTTGGTATCAAGCATCTGTCTATAAACCCTGCTCAGAAACAAAAATAGATATGAAGTCTTCCTATCATGAAAATATGAAAATTCTAAACAGCATTTCCCCCTTTTACCACATCCTTCCTCCAGCCCGTATGCTTTGTCCCATACTTATAAGACAATCTTCTTAAGACAGAAGTTTGCTTTTGAGGCTGTTTTAAAAGCATAACATTGGCTTTTAGAGGACCTATATAAAGGTCAAGCCTCATAATTCAATATGCTTTTTATTGACTCATTAGGTGAAGTCACAGATACAGTATGAGAACACACTGAACTGAGCTAGCAAGTCTAAATGAGGACTGGAGGGTGAAAGAGGACAGAAGCCCAGAAAAGGGAATGATGAGAGAATCCTCTAAATTAAAATCAAGAAATGTGATTAAGCAACATGGACACAGGCTCCCTTGGTTTCTTTAATGGTCTCATAGCTCAGCCAACTATTCAGAACCCCAGCAGGAGATAAAGCTTAATCCCAAGATCGAGGAAGCAGTACACACAGCCTCCAAGGGCAAGTCAGACACTCAGAGTATATTTGAGAGACAGACCATCCAAACCAAGGTGGCTGGTTCAGCATACTTTGCACCAATAGTACAATGTTCCATAGAGCATCACCATCCTAGCATTTTCTGGGTGTTAATGAGTGGGTACACAAACAAGGATTCCCTGAGAATCTTCATCGTACATGTAGAGCCATTACACTGCTCTAATTAGGTATTCTGTATGAAATTAGTGCTTCTCTCACTATATCAAAAGCATTTCCAGAATCTCTTATGTGGACAAGAACAGAAGGTCACCTTGAATCATTCTGAAAAGAGTGATTGAATTTCCTTTGGGTTTCCTAGATGGATGAGTGACAGGCTACATTAGAACAAAGTTCCCCAAAAACTGACAAGACAGACCTCAAACTAAACTTAATGTATGTAAACTATATGCTTTCGCAATAATTGAACTTTAAAAAATAGCACAGCATTGTTATGAAGATGTGAAACTTCACATACATTCCCAGTATTTCCAGGCAAGCAGAGGAAAATAGGATTGGTCCAGATGACACACTATGAGTTAAGCCACATGGGAGTCTTTAATAGTTAGAATATGGGCATAGTTCCTGAGGTTACCAATGTTTGTCTTGTGCTTTGTGGGGTTGTGATGGAAATTAAAGCAAAATGAAATGGGAGTGGGTAGAAAGAAAGAAAATCATGATCAAGATCCCAGAAACTAAAAATAAGACATCGTTACTCTAATTCAAAACTATTTATATGAAACCATATACTTGGGCAGCAAACTCTGACTGGCCCCTCAGGTGCACAAAAAAATTTCTAATTAAATTTTAATAATACCTTTTACAAGTAAAGGATTTCTCAACAGTCAAATAACATGTGAGTGTGACAAGTGGTTGTTACTGATTCCCAGTTTTCCTGGTTCCAGTCTCTGCCCCCTATTTTCAACAGGCACAAACAACTTCACACAAACTCTACGGGTGTCCCTGGATAGTCATGTTTGACTACACCAGCCCTAAACAGAGTAGCTTTGATTTTGCTGCTGAAAGGGGGAAGATGTCTTTATTTATTATTAAGTTTGTATGTGGTAGTGGGTGGATGGGTAGAAGGGCACTGTGTGTGCGTGTGCGTGTGCATGTGTGTGTTATGTATGTGAGTGTAGAACTCAAAGATCAATATGGGTTGTCTTCCTCGTCCTTCACTCTCCCACATTATTTTTGGAACAGAGTCTCTCATACAATCTAGATCTTGACAATTTGATTCAGCTGGTGGTTATGACCAGCAACTCCTCTGAACCCTCCATCCTTTGTCCCATGGTGCTGGGATTACAGGGCAAATTGCTATGTCTTGCTTTTTCTATGGGTTTGGGGTATGAACAGCAAGTACTTTGGCCAGATAAATTTCTCTGGCCTTTGACTTTTTAGCACAATCATTTATGAATGGACTTCTGAAGATATTCTTTAATCTGTTCCTCAGATAATATGAATCATGTTCTATTTTTCTTTCCAATATGTTGTTTTTTTAAAATACCTCAGTTTTCTTCTCATGGAGAAGGGGAGGAGGGTTGGATGGGGGAGTAGGGGAGGAGAGAGGGAAGAACTGAGAAAAGAAGAAAGAGGGGCTAGGAGAAGAGGAGGGAAGGGAAGCTGCAATTGGGATGTAAAGTAAATAAATTACTTAATTAATAATAAAAAAAAAAAAAAAAAAGCTCAGGATTGATGAAGAACGACACCAGGATGTGATTGTTCTACAACAGCCAGACTGTTAGAAATGACCACATTTCAACTGAAAGTAAGATTACAAAATCACAGCCTGAAAACAGCTTTTACAGTCAGTATCCAAACCTCATGCTCACCATGTGGTACCTTCTGCTGAAGCTCCTAAAAGGCATCTTATGCTCCGTCAGTCTGCATTTGGAGACCCTCCACCTGCAGCCAGTTATGTGCTGTTGAGCATTTCATTGGATTTACAAGAGCTAAGAAGAGAATCTCCGATATGAGAATGCCTGATGAAATAAATGTCAATGGAAGCAAGGACAAGCACCAAGAGCAGAATGAGCAAGAACGACTTTACAGATTCCTGGAATGTCTGTTCCTCCCAGATCTATCTCTCTCCTCGGTTTTCATTCATCTCCTTTGATGTCAACATTTGCCAGACACTGGGGGCTTTGGCAATGAAACAAGCCAGATTTCTGCACTTCGGGGAACTTGAAATCTATTTGGAGAAGTAAGACTAGCACAGGATACAGGTCTCAAAGCATACCAGTGCCTATAGTTAAGGGATAACTCCTGGGGATTTAAAGTGCCTTAAAATATCACCAAAAGGAAGTTCAATGGGAACTTCTGGATTAACATATTCCAGCTTCAAGGAGTCAGAGGTGTATGAGGAGCTCCCTTGATAGAGAGACAAGACAAAGGAAGGCAGACAGTGATTCTCAATGATTCTGTGGTGGAGAGATGGAAGGGAGGCAAGGGAAGACAGAAGGGTGAAGGGAGACTATGGAGAGAATGGCAAATGGAAGAGAAAGGGACAGAGAGAGAAAGAGATGGAGAAAGAGATGAAGAGATAGAGAAATAAATAGGGAGAAAATGAGGGGGAAAGAGAAATGAAGAGAAAGATGGGGAGAAAGGAGAGGTGGGGAAGGGGGACAGGTGACAGGGAAAGAAGAGGCAAGGAGAAAGAAAGGGAGGAAGGGAAGAGAGAGAGGGGGGAGAGGGAGAGAGGGGGGAGAGGGAGAGGGAGAAAGAGGGGGGAGAAGGAGGGGGAAGGGAGAAGGAGGGGGAGAGGGAGGGAGAGAAAGAGGGGGAGGGGAAGGGGAGAAGGAGGAGGAGAGGGAGAGAAAGAGGGAGAGAGAGAGACAGAGAGAAATTAAGATTTACTTGACTTAAACTTACTGTGAGAAATTCCAATCTTGATCTCTGGAAGCCTTCCAAAAATCTAAGTTTACAACCAGCTATCTCTTGCACATTTAAAAGACAAAGAGGATCACAAATCTACACTGGCCAGGGAAAGATGTGCATCGCCACTCTCCTTTATAGCCTGGAACATAAAGACACACTGTTAGCCGAGATCTGCTCACTCCGTGATAATTTTAACATATATTATCTTCATGTTTTAAGGTATTATCATAGCTGTTATTTTACTTCACATACTACAGTTTCAATTTTTATCACCACTTACAACCAAAAAGTGTAAGAAGGAGTTGTGTGGCTTAACCAAGATCATCACTAGTCAGAGGCATTGGGTCCCAGGTCTCCTGACAGAGTCAGTCATTCATTCCACTACACATCATTTGCAATCTTTTATTTCCTCATTTTTTTAGCCCCAAATGAAAATTATTATTTTGACATTAATCAAAGAGAAAACTGTGTCAACATTATGTTAATACGCAGGCAGCCTTGTCCTCAGGTTTCTATGGCTTGACCTAACACTCACTTCAAGTGTCTCTTGATTATACACTCCTTTAACCTTCCACTCAGATTACATTTGCTGAATTATTGCTCCATAGCAGGATTTATTCTAAGTTCTAAAGATATAAATGGCCATTCCCTGGGAACTCATGGATCACCTCTCCCCAGTCTCTTCCAAATGCAATCAGCTTCAGACCTTCACTCTGCCTCTTTGAAATACAATCCCAAATCTCATCCCCAACTCTGTAGCAACTGCCTGTCGTTGCCTCTCTCTCTCTCTCTCTCTCTCTCTCTCTCCTACTCTCGTCTCTCTCTCTCTCATCTCTCTCTCTTCTCTCTCTCTCCACATTTTCCAAGGGACTAAACAGAACTAGCAGATACTCTGCTTTCCTACCTCCAATGCCCCACAACCCCCCCCCCCACAGTCACCCTTCCAGGCCATCTGGATAATGAGGGTCAGCTACCATATACCTAGAAGCACAATGAACTCAGTAACCATACCTGGAAGGATCCCAGAAACACCTACCAGGCAACACACAACCACTACACTCTGCTAAGAACCAGAGATAGCAACAGAAACCAATGAACAAAACGTCCACCCAACAAAGAAAAGGCAATGTCAGCACCTATAATTACAATCACCCCAAACGATGCCTAAATGTCACTGCAAAACACTAATCAATAGCAGCCGGGTAAAATATCTCTCCACGAGAGTGATGCAATCCTTCTACAGTAGGCCTGAAAAGCAAAAGATAAGAATCTCATAGTAGAGGTTAGAGGTCCTTAAAAAGGAAATGAATAAATCTACTAAGACATAATTCCTTTGTGAACATGGATGCAATATTTCTCAATAAAATACTTGCAAACCAAATCCACGAATACACCAAAAGATAATCTACTGTGATCAAGTATTCTTCATCCGGAGATGCAGGATATTTCAACATATAAATCAATAAATGTAAGCCACCATACAACAGACTGAAGACAAAAAGCAGATCATCTCATTGAATACAGAGAAGGCCCCCCCACCCCCTTTGAAAAAATGCACTATTCTTTTTATGAAAGTTTTGGAGAGATTAGGATACAAGGGATATAAAGGGATACCTGATATAAGATGGCAGTGTAACAGCATTCCATAGCAATATCAACTTAAATGGAAAGAAACTCAACAGCTTCCTCAATAAATCAAGAACAAGACAAGGTTTGTTCCACTCCTATCCATACCTATTCAATATATATTTTCAAGTCTTAGGTAAAACAATAAGTAGTTCAGTAAGATATGAATTGGAAAAGAAGAAGTCAAGTATCTTTATTGATGATAGAATAGTAATGTATAAATGACCCTAAAAATTCCATAGGTAAACCCCTCCAGCAGAGCAGTGGGATACAACATTAACTCACAAAATCACTCAACCTTGCTATATACAAATGATGAATGGACTGAGAAAGATATCAGGTAAATAATACCCTATATCTTGAGGTAACCTAACTGAGAAATTAAAAGACTTGTAATGATTAAACCCTTTAATAAATTAAAGAAATAAACTGAAGAAAATATAAGAAAGATGGAAAGTTTCCTGTGCTCATAGGTCGCAGGATTAATATAGTAAAAATGGCCATCCTACCAAAGCAATCTATAGATTCAATGCAATTCCCACCAAAATTCCAACCCAATGTTTTTCCATAATTTGAAAAGAACAATTTTCAGCCCCATATGGAAACACAAAGAACCAAAATAGTTAAAACATTGCTGAATGATAAAAAAATAACTGTTGGAAGTACCACCCTTTCTGATCTTAAACTATACTACATAGTAGAAACAAAAATTCCCCATTGTGCCCCAACAGACACCCTGATCAAGGATTAAATTCAAGGCCCAAACATAAATCCACACACTATGGACACCTATCATAGATTTAAAAGAAAGAAAGAAAGAAAGAAGAAAGAAAGAAAAGAAAGAAGAACGAAAGAAAGAAAGAAAAAGAAGAAAGAAGATAGAGAGATGAGAGAGAGAGAGAGAGAGAGAGAGAGAGAGAAAGAAAGAAAGAAAGAAAGAAAGAAAGAAAGAAAGAAAGACACACTGAGAAAAAAGACATGCATCTTCAAAAAATAAGTTGTGCTGGTCAAACTGGATGGCCACAGAAGAACCCCAAATAAATCATGTTTATCTCCCTACACAAAATCAACTCCAAATGGATTAAAGGCATCAACATAAGGCCAGGTACACTGAACCTGAAGGAAGAGTAAGTAGGAATAGCCTTGAACTTGTTGTCACACTTTCTACATGTTGACAGAGGAGACTGTGCCCCAAAAACCAAGATCTGTGAAGATTCCATTTCTTTTCTTCTGTTCTGGGTGTGGTCTACATATTTGCAATCCCATCACATAAAAAGTAGGGTCAGGGAAATCTAAAGTTTACTACCATCATAGGCTATATAGCAAGTTTAAGACCACCCTAGCCATATGAGACCCTAAGGCCAAATAGTATTTCTGGAAAGGATCTTCCTAGAGAGACCAAGAATGCTGCCCGATATTTGACATGAAACTTTGGGAGGCAAAAATTGTATTCTGTTTGTTGCCTTCTGTTCTTTACTCATTTATTCACGTCACTGTATGAATATAAGTACTTGCCTGCATGTATGCATGTAGACCACCATGTGCATGCCTAGTATCCACAGAATCCAGGAAAGAATGTCTGATCTACTAGAACAGAACTTACAAATAGTTGTAAGATGCAATGTAGGCGCTGGGAACTGAACCTGAGTTTTCTTGAGAAATGCAGCTGCTCTTAATACTTAGCCACCTCTCCAGTCCCCAATTTTCTGTTTTCTAAAACAACCATACTACATAGATAGACCTAAAATTCTCTTTGAAGTTCAGGCTGGATTCAAACTCATGGTGATTCTCATGTTTTAGCCTCCTTAGTGCTGGGATTGCAGGACTGAGTCACCACTCCTACCTAACACTGTGTTCTTTCTATACTGGTGAAAGGTTATTTTACCCAGCTCTCTTCAAATCGGCACACATTGATCAAGCATCCTTAGGATATAATCTCAGGGTAGAATTCTGTGGGTGTTAGATGATATGCAAAGATAAAGAGGTGGAAAACCCCCAGAAATATGCTTAAACACTTTGAGACTGGGAATCAAAGTCACCAACTTCTTTGAATCTTCAAAATCAACTTTCAAAACCTGTATAATAATGGCTTAAAAGAATTTTAGAATCATTGCTAAAGTATGGAGAAGCTGGCCATGCCTCCAAGTCTGCAG
Organism: Arvicanthis niloticus; assembly: GCF_011762505.2. Classification (NCBI taxonomy): domain Eukaryota; kingdom Metazoa; phylum Chordata; class Mammalia; order Rodentia; family Muridae; genus Arvicanthis; species Arvicanthis niloticus. The sequence goes on along the minus strand of NC_047669.1, from coordinate 69,449,398 downwards.
AGACTGAAAGTTATCTCTGTAAGATAAGAATAAAGAGTCTAGTAGTAGGAGACTGAAATGTTACGGCTTACTACATTCTTTAGATATCAGTCTCTTTCTAATCGGGTAAGCAATCTGTGCATATAAATATCTTACCTAGCCTCATATACATGAAAAAATTAAACCTTAGACACTAAACTCAAAGTCTCAAAGTTGATAAGATGAAGTCCCCTTCAGTTTTTTGAATATCATCTATCTTCCACAGAATTCTACCCTGAGATTAATCCAGAGGGTTCTTGGTAGAATGGAACCTAGAGCTAGATTCTAAGCATCTGCATTGAACAAAACTTATAAAATATTGAAGGTCTGAAGAGAATAGGAACTCCACAGGAAGACAAACAGAATCAGCTAACCTGGACCCTTGTGGTTCTCAGAATATGAACCACCAACCAAAGAGCATACACTGCTGGACATAGGCCTGCCGCACATACGTAGATGTGCAGCTTGGTCTTCATGTGGGTCCAAACAACTGGAACAGGGGCTATCCCAAAAGCTGTTGCCTGTCTTGTGGGGATATTTTCTTCTAGCTGGACTGCCTTGCCTGACCTCAGTGGAGAGGAAGCACCTAGCTTCGTTAGAGACTTGAAGTGCCAGAGTGGGATGCTCAATTATTCTTTTAAACACGTCTGACTTAAGAAATGTACTCTGCTAGAGTGTGCAAGCATGGAATAGCGAGTAAAGTATTTTTTTCCAATGGCTCTAACAGCCTGTACTGTCCTCAGATGAGTAGACACACCGCATCTTCTATAACCTTCATCTCTTCGGGTGCTCACGAGTCTATGCGATCTATGGGATATTCTAGACTTAATTTTTTTTTCTTGGCCTTTGGTTAATAGTTCTGAAGTGTCTGCGTGTTTGTTTAGGTGAGGTATGAGGTATTGTGCAAAGATTTAATTCATCTATTTGGTGCATAAATATAGAGTAAATAACTTGCAGAGGTCTTTACATTTTTTAACAAGAATAAACAGGAAAGTACCCCAGGAGATTGCCTTAAATGCAGGTTGGTTAAACTTCCTAAAAGAACTCGCCCCATCTAAGCCGTGCAAACAGAAAACATCATGTCAGCTTCTTAAATGATTAAAAGCCACCCGGTTTCCTGTAAGATGTCATCTCTCTGTCATTAATGGCATGAACTCAGTCTGAATGCTTGACTGATTTTAATTGTCAAGTATAGAGCAACTTCACACTGTGTACAACATCCTGAAGGTGACTTGGGAATGACTGTCCATATGTTGACAAAGGAAAGGACTCTTCATTGTGCCTAAATATGGGGCACCGTGGCCAAAGTCCCAGCCAGTTCTCCATGTCACAACCCACTGACGCTAGGTCATTATTCCACAGAAATAAATAGGCTGCCATAAATACAATTTCCAAATCTTTCATTTTGCTGTTGAAGCCTCAAAGCTATTCCTGGGTTCACCTAGGGTATTCAATAAGTGGAGCCTTCATCATTATTAATAAAAACTATAATTTTGCCCTCCTTTATATTTATTGTTATGATTATTTCACTTTGTTGCAGATAAACATCAGTTAACTGGGTAATGGTGGGCTCTTTCCTTAACAAATTTGTAAAAGATTTCAGTAAGACTTGCAGGAAATGTTACCTTCCCAGCTGTCTGATTACCATATTTAACAAAGCCTTTTTCTGTATGAAAGTGAAAGGCTAAGGCAATAGCTGTCGTTTGCATGCACATTTAAACTGGCTCTGAGAATGTGACCTTGATTTAGGCATTGAATAATGTTCTAAGCTTCATCCATCCTGCCTGCTAATGACTGCAGCCATTAGCACAGGCTTACACTGGGCAACTGAATTATTTTGTAAACACAAAGAAAACTGTCTATTAGCTTGTCTGCATGTTGTCACGTAACAGAAAGCTGACGTGAGGAAATGTCATTGAATGAGCTAGACAAGGTTCCAACTCTTGGTTATAAGTGGGAAGGATGATATAGTCTAATTAGTCTAATAATAAGCAAATATATTAAAATATTTTGTTTCTCTTTGTATTTGGAAAATAAAGCCCTATAACAATTAGTAACTTCCTACCAAAAACAATGCAAAGGGCTGCTCAAAAAACTTTTACTAAAAATACAGCAAGTAAAGGTAACTCTGTAGTGCTGATATTAATGTACAATAAAATAAAAAGATGCCTATGTTATAATTAATAAATCTGCATTGTTACCAACTGACCCAGACAGTGAAGTTGAAACCTATAAAGCGGACAAATGGAACAGCAAAGAAATTTCTAATATCTTACCACTGAAATAGAAATGAATCTTTCCAAAAGATTCCATGGCAGATACTATGTGGCTCTCAGAACATGAGATTTTAGAGGAGCTGGGAAATGTGAAGTCATTCTTGTCCTACAGCAGCCATTACTGAATACATCAGCTAGGTTGGTCACAATGGACCATTTGCATGTGAGAATGATAAAAGCACAGCTTTAGAATCTTTCATTCATATAAACCAGAAGATTGTCATTCATACTTCTTTCCTACCGTGGGGTTTTACCCACTTTCTAGAAAGAAAAGCTGATGTCAACAAATGTGAAGTAAGGAGCAGTCGAAGCCCTGATTTCATTAGCCATTGAATGTATTTGCTTTCTTATTCCAGTTCTTTGTAAACTTCACATGTGTATTCAGACTCACGTGGGTGTTTGTTATAACGTATATATTGAGTGGTTCAACTGATGAGTCCTGCTTTAATATGACCAAGGTTCAAGACTTCTAGAGCCCAGTTTCATGATCAGACACAAAAATCTAATTTCCAGTTGGTCAGGGTTTTAAAAGTAGATTGTGAGTCCCAAGAATGAGCAGAAATGATCAAAGATACAACCGTCTCTATGAAACGTAGAAAAAGGTCAAGTCACAAGACCAGCTGCCTATTTGTTAGAAAGTTTGTTGTAGACAGAAAACACACAAGGCATGAGGTAAAACTTGGTGGTAAAACCACCAACCTGCAGCACAGTTAACTAAGCATAGGTAAGTGTCATAGATCTGTGTCTTAAAAAATAGATAGCTTTTCTTAAGGTTGTTCCTGAATCATATACCTCAGGAGTTTTACAATATAGTTTGGTTGGGATTATGAACACAAAAGTTCTTATTCCAGAAGGCTCAGAGACACTGGTGGGGAAGAGAAAAGTCTTGCACTGCACTGTCTCTGCATTATGAGGAGGTCACAGAGGAGCCACTTTTGTTTGTGCACGGTATGGTCCTTTGTACTACCTAGGACTATAATAGAGATCCAAGGAAGAAACCTCCTTTACTTGGTTCTCAATATTAAGTATGTCATTATCAGATTATCAGAATCCACTCAGGAATGCTTCCATCCCTAATACTAAAATAGTATTTTCATCCACCAACTGTACTGTCAATGCCAAGGTGACAGATGAAATGATTCATTGGGTGAAAAATGATAATAAAAATAAAACCATAATGGCAGCAAAGACTGCCTCGCAGATCAAATTCCTAGAAACCTGGAATAGCTTAGGGATGATGTAGCAGTTGAGCGTGAAGCAAGGGGAACATTGGCTGTGTTTGACAAGATACCACAAAGAATATCTCTGTGAATGTACGGATAGATATTAGCCTTACCCTGGAATACTCCAAAGATCGTAGGCAACTGCAAAGATGGCTGGCTACAGAAACAGGAGAGGTAAACACAGCGGCCAGAGTTGGCAAGAGCAGTTGTTCCAGAAACCCACCAAGTCAAGAAGAGTATGCAGGGGATAGACTAAAGCCAAGGAGACAGTTTGTATTCAAAGCCTGAGCTGTGCCTAATGACAATATCACTATTCTGGGCAGCTCTCAACATAGGTCCCTTAATAAAACCAGCCTCCAGATCTTGCAGAGCTTATGGGAATTTACGAAGACTCAAAAAAAAAAAAAAAAAAAAACCTGGTAAGGACCTTCATAGCCTAGATGAATAGCAGAACGTCATTGAAGAGTTCTCTGCATCCACAAATGGTCTTACACACTTGAAGGTGAACTTCAGAGAGGCAGAGATACTTAACTGTTTTATTGTTCTAGACAACAGACTAATAACATCAATTACAAAGGCTCTCACACAGTCCAGGCAGACACATGAAGGCCAGGAATCTGCCTCTGTTTGTTCTGCTGGTGTCCTCACAAATTAAGTAAGTCATTAGCAGATTGTTGCTATCCACCAAGGATTTCTTCAGCACCTGTCATCCACACAGTGTCATGAGTCAGTGCCACAGTGACAGATAAAATAAATCCGACTGAAGCAACACTACTGGGGGCTGAGGAGACAACTCAGATGGCTTCCTATACACACATAGGGACCCAAATTTAGATCCCCACTACCCAGGTAAAAGCCAATAATAGCCAAGGGGCAAGGATAGGATTCTGGGAGCCTGCTGTTAAGCTAGCCTCTCCAAACAAACAGTGACATTGATGTTTAGTAGAAGATCTTGCTTCAAGGGAATTATACAGGGAATGGTTCAGCAGGGCCCCTGTGGTAGTTGGACTGTGATTGGCCCCCAAAGGCCCATAAGGAATAGCACTATGAGAATGTGTAGCCTTGTTGGAGGAGGGATGGCCTTGTTGGAGGAAGTTACCTTTGAGGTCTCATATATGTGCAAGCTGTGCCCAACGGCACAGTATCCTGCTGCTGCCTGTGAACCAAAATGGAGGGCTCCTCCAGCACCATGTCTGCCTAGACACTGCCATGCTTCATGCCGTGACAATACTGAACCTCTGAAACTGCAAGCCAGCCCCAATGAAATGTTTTCCTTTATAACAGTTGCCATGGTCATGGTGTCTCTTCACAGCAATAAATCCCTAACTAAGGCAGCACCCAATGTACTCCTCTACATTCTGCATGTGTGCATATGGGCATGCACACACATCTGTCCACACACGCATTCACCGTGCACCCACATATATACACACATGCACATAATTATTGGGACAAAATTATTAACATGCTAGTATGCTGTGCCAACAAACATTTAGCCAGCTATGAGTTAGCAGGAAAGGAATATATATATATATAAAAAAAAAAATACAAAGCAGGCAATTCTGCAAGATCACAGAAAAGGGAAGACAGAGAAGCCGTACTGAACACCAAACTCCAGTTCTGATTCTAGGAGACCTAGCTGTAAAACTGTAGGAAATTGTTCTTCCATAAGGAGAGAAAAATCCAAATAACTTGGTGAAGCAAGTGAGAAGAAAAGTTCAATGTGATGCTTCAGGAAAGATATCACAGGCATTAATAGCAATTAATGTCCTTGTGCATGGTATTGTGGGGGGGGTATCGTAATTTCTATACAATAAAATGGTCAATTTTTCACTTCATTAATCAGAAACCACGATCGTTGCAATCAGAAAGTGGCTTCGTTTTTACCTCCCAACCAAGATTTAATGGCAAGTGCTTATGACGAGATCTCATTTCCCAAAGACTTTATCACAGTTAAAAGAAGACACACTGCAGCCCATTAGTCTACAGACTGGATTATTATAATAAATACTTAAAACCACTTATCAAAATAAAAAAAGCCGAACCACATTCAGCTAGGCAGTGGGTCTGACTTTTTTAATCAGAGTCTCTCTCTCGCTAATGGAAGCGTTCAGACTCCGAGTGACTCGTCTTATCATTGGTGAGAATTAAAAAGGTTTTATGCTGGAGATACTAGTGTTTTTTTCCAACCTAGGTCACCCTCATTAGACTAGCTTTGAAGCTTCTATTACATTTTCTTTCTCACTGTGTCAGTTCAACGAAGGACTTTAAGGAGACAATAATGCTGGTGCCTACAGCCAGTGGCCTATCACACGGCTTATTCCACATTTAGGCAGCTATATACACAGTCACTTGCCTACAGGGGAAAAAAAATCAATTTATTTCAGGAGATTATTAAAGCTATTTGATTTTTACTTATTCAACAATGTACCAAACTCCTGCCTGAAAACGAGGCTGATTCGTTTTATCTGTTTGTGTACTTATGTATGAGCCAGACAGCGGGCAGGTTCAAAGGATTGTCAACATATATGTTTGGCTGTTTGTTTTGTTTTGTCGGTGGTGTTTTAAAATGTTGCGGAATACTAATGAGGGTAGAAAAGCACAGCGGCGTCCAGAGGCTCAGACCTTGAATTTTGTGTAGAGTTTTTGCTCCGTGTCTCAACAAAACAATCCAGATCAAACAATGACTAAAGGAAGAGACATCTGGGAGAGATAGAGAAATGGGCACAGACCCCAGGAGTGACAAGAAAACATAGGAAGCTAGAAACCAACACTTACGGAAAATGTTCTGTCCTCTGGGGACAAAGAGTGTGGGACTTGTGAACAGGAGAACACCAAATCGCATGCAAGTCTATGAAATATGCAGGGAGAGGGCACCAGCCCTCATACATACCTCCTTCTCCTACCACTTCTCCACATGACCCCTGAAGGTCACCAGCTACTATAATACACTGAAAACCACTTTTCACTTTCAACAAACTTGAGGCTCCAAAGTCAATCACTCTGGACCCTTTCAGAACCTACCAGCTGCCAGGTCCTCTCCCCACTAAGGGCAAAGGCAGCCCGCTCTGTGGACTGAGATAATTACTACTGGCAGGTTGAACTAATTAGGATTGCTGTCTCATTATCAGCCCAGCTCCTCTAACCTGCCTACAGCATCTACTCCACTCCAATGCCCTATCTCAGAAGGTGAGCTAGAGCACACACACCTAGGCTTTGCTCAACGCAGCCTCATCTTTAAAAAAAAAAAAAAAATGTTGATGGATGGAAGACAGAGTAGGGAGTTTTATGGAGACAACAGTCAAACATAACCCCCCCCCCCAGTCAAAAGAGCATGGCAAAATAAAGAAAAACTTCATGAAGGCAATGCCCAGCTTTAACATCACTTCCATTCTTGTGTTTTGAGCATGAAACATGTCTAAGTTTCCTCATTCGGGGAGAGATGTCAACCTAGCACTGTATGACTGACACACAGCCTACATGTGCAATGGCCACGCCCCCCCACCAAGGACCAAGGCAATGACCAACCAAAATGACAAATGAAAAGGGAAATATTGCTGTGTCCGGAACAAAACAGACTTAGCAAACATCACTGGAGAAAGTGGGGCCACCTTTCACGTAACCAGTGCTTCTGCTTGGCAGCACAATAAAAGCTTCTGCTTCAGGGTGTCTGCCATGATCCCATACCTCCTGAGTCTTGGCAGTTCTGAGAGAGAAGAATCTAGCTCTGCACTCTATCCAGTATAGTAAGGATGGTTTGCCTCAGTTCCCCTCTTCCTCTTCAAAGTGCCAAGGGACTATCCACCAACCAGAGAATACACATGGAGGGACCTCCCATGGCTCCAGCTGCCACATGTAGCAAGGGTGGCCTTGTTTGGACATCATTGGAAAGAGGAGAGCCCTGGGTCCTATGAAGGCTTGATGCCCCAGCGTAGGGAATGATAGGGTGGTGGGGCGGGATGTGGTGGGAGGGTGGGTAGGGAGCACCCTTGTGAAGGCAAGGGGAGATGGTTGGAATGGGGAGTTTTCAAGAGGAGAAACCGGGAAAGGGGCAACATTTGAAATGTAGATAACAAAATAACCAATAAAAAAATGTGTCATCGTTGTCTCAGCTAGACTGTGGTTCTTATGTAGTCGTATCTTCTGACTGTCTACCTGCCACACCCACCTGCCCCTTCTCATACTGTCTGCACTGTTGGCTTTCTTTATTTCACACTAACCAGACTTTTCTCACGCCATGCTGGAACTATTGGTCCCCCCAAGCAACGCCTTCACGCCTCCACGCATTTCTGTAAAATCTCCATCATCAGTGTACCTAATCTTCCCAACATCTCACTTCCATGAAGCTTAAAATCTGGAGGACCACGATGCTCAAGCAGTCACAACACAATGCCTAGCTGCCGTGGGTGCTTAACACGTCTGCACTGAGGGAATCTGAGAACTATGAAAAGCCAAAGTCTGATTTCTCTGTCTCTATTAGATAGCCTCCGACTCCTGTTGGAGAGACA